>NC_088399.1:85931537-86179037 GCF_034236695.1 Oncorhynchus nerka | reverse complement strand
CTGACAGGAGATAGATAGTCTACAACAAACTGACAGGAGATAGATAGTCTAGAACAAACTGACAGGAGATAGTCTAGAACAAACTGACAGGAGATAGATAGTCTAGAACAAACTGACAGGAGATAGTCTACAACAAACTGACAGGAGATAGATAGTCTACAACAAACTGACAGGAGATAGATAGTCTACAACAAACTGACAGGAGATAGATAGTCTACAACAAACTGACAGGAGATAGATAGTCTACAACAAACTGACAGGAGATAGATAGTCTAGAACAAACTGACAGGAGATAGTCTAGAACAAACTGACAGGAGATAGATAGTCTACAACAAACTGACAGGAGATAGATAGTCTAGAACAAACTGACAGGAGATAGATAGTCTACAACAAACTGACAGGAGATAGATGGCGTAGCAGTCGGACGTGTGTTTTGTCTTGTCCCGTCCTGTATAGTGCTGAATATACTCTCCTGCAACCCGCATCACCCAATGTGGTACGGATCTGCTTTTTCTATACTTTAGAATCGGAACCAGAATCGGAACTTTAGAATCAGAAGCTAGCCAGCTAACTAGCTACTAGCTAGTAGCTAGCCACTGCTAGCGGTCTTCAACGCTAACTAGGACACCAGCGCGACATCTACCCAAAGCATATCAGACTGCTTTTTCTCTACCACATCTCCGGATTTCCTACCGCAAGCTCTGAACCGTTACACGGATCATCGCAACTAGCTAGCTGCAATCCGAGTGGCTACTCCTGGCTAACGTCTCTGTCCCAGAGCAAGCACCAGTTAGCCTGGAGCTAGCCTCGAGCTAAGCCCATCTCCCGACTAGCCGAAGAGGTCCAACAATACCTATTTTGCCAATTGGCCTGGACCCTCTACTGCCGACTCGGAGCCCCGCCGATCCATCACGACTGGTCCGCCGACATAATCGTCCGAGGGGGTTTCAACAGGCTTTTCCGCTGCGACATCGCCAAAGATCCATCTGCTGGCCAAGGCCCGCGAGCTTTCTGAATCGCTGTATCTCCAGCTCACCGCATGAAGAGGAATAAACAGACTCACCCCATCGCGACGTCCCCCAAAGGTTAACTCTCTAGCCCTCGCTATCTCCCTGCTTGCTAATTCGGCCTGCTAACGGCTAGCTTGTCAAGCTCCGGTCCGCTAACTGCTACCTTGTCTAGCTCGGGCCTACGAACTGTTAGCTTGTTAGCACAGGCCTGCTAACCGTCTGAACCACCGCGTCCCAATCACTCTCTGACCCCATTTACTTTCTATCTCTTTTTGATTTTTAATTTGTTTATACCTTCCGGAAACCTTCCTCACCCAATGTGATACGGAATCGCTATTACTTTTACTCTTATTTTTATTTTTATGACACACTCAAGAACCTCCAGACGCTAACCAGCTAACTAGCTACAAACTATTTAGTCATTGTTAGTTTTTTAAAAACCTGGATAACACTCGCCAGCCCAGCCTCCCTGCCCATCCACCGCTGCCCCCTGGACACTGATCTCTTGGCTACATAGCTGACGCACGCTGGACTGTCCATTAATCACGGTACTCCTTTCTGCTTGTTTGTCTTACCTGTCGGCTCCGTTGCCTAGTCAACGCCATTTTACCTGCTGTTTGTTGTGCTAGCGGATTAGCCTCGCCTACTGTTTGTAGCTAGCTTTCCAAATTCAACACCTGTGATTACTGTATGCCTCGCTGTATGTCTCTATCAGATGTCAATATGCCTTGTATACTGTTGTTCAGGTTAGTTATCATTGTTTTAGTTCACAATGGAGCCCCTAGACCCACTCTGCATACCCCTGTTACCTCCTTTGTCCCACCTCCCACACATGCGGTGACCTCACCCATTACAACCAGCATGTCCAGAGATACAACCTCTCTCATCATCACCCAGTGCCTGGGCCTACCTCCGCTGTACCCGCACCCCACCATACCCCTGTCTGCGCATTATGCCCTGAATATATTCTACCATGCCCAGAAACCTGCTCCTCTTATCCTCTGCCCCCAACGCTCTAGGCGACCAGTTTTGATAGCCTTTAGCCGCACCCTCATACTACTCCTTCTCTGTTCTGCGGGTGATGTGGAGGTAAACCCAGGCCCTGCATGTCCCCAGGTACCCTCAGTTGTTGACTTCTGTGATCGAAAAAGCCTTGGTTTTATGCATGTCAACATCAGAAGCCTCCTCCCCAAGTTTGTTTTACTCACTGCTTTAGCACACTCTGCTAACCCTGATGTCCTTGCCGTGTCTGAATCCTGGCTCAGGAAGGCCACCAAAAATTCAGAGATTTCCATACCCAACTATAACATCTTCCGTCAAGATAGAACTGCCAAAGGGGCGGAGTTGCAGTCTACTGCAGAGATAGCCTGCAAAGTAATGTCATACTTTCCAGGTCCATACCCAAACAGTTCGAACTACTAATTTTGAAAATTACCCTCTCCAGAAATAAGTCTCTCACTGTTGCCGCCTGCTACCGACCACCCTCAGCTCCCAGCTGTGCCCTGGACACCATTTGTGAATTGATCGCCCCCATCTAGCTTCAGAGTTTGTTCTGTTAGGTGACCTAAACTGGGATATGCTTAACACCCGGCAGTCCTACAATGTAAGCTAGATGCCCTCAATCTCACTCAAATCATCAAGGAACCCACCAGGTACAACCCTAACTCTGTAAACAAGGGCACCCTCATAGACGTCATCCTGACCAACTGGCCCTCCAAATACACCTCCGCTGTCTTCAACCAGGATCTCAGCGATCACTGCCTCATTGCCTGTATCCGCCACGGAGCCGCAGTCAAACGACCACCCCTCATCACTGTCAAACGCTCCCTAAAACACTTCTGTGAGCAGGCCTTTCTAATCGACCTGGCCCGGGTATCCTGGAAGGACATTGACCTCATCCCGTCAGTTGAGGATGCCTGGTCATTCTTTAAAAGTAACTTCCTCACCATTTTAGATAAGCATGCTCCGTTCAAAAAATGCAGAACCAAGAACAGATACAGCCCTTGGTTCACTCCAGACCTGACTGCCCTCGACCAGCACAAAAACATCCTGTGGTGGACTGCAATAGCATCGAATAGCCCCCGTGATATGCAACTGTTCAGGGAAGTCAGGAACCAATACACGCAGTCAGTCAGGAAAGCTAAGGCCAGCTTCTTCAGGCAGAAGTTTGCATCCTGTAGCTCCAACTCCAAAAAGTTCTGGGACACTGTGAAGTCCATGGAGAACAAGAGCACCTCCTCCCAGCTGCCCACTGCACTGAGGCTAGGTAACACGGTCTCCACCGATAAATCCACGATTATCGAAAGCTTCAATAAGCACTTCTCAACGGCTGGCCATGCCTTCCGCCTGGCTACTCCAACCTCGGCCAACAGCTCCGCCCCCGCAGCTCCTCGCCCAAGCCTCTCCAGGTTCTCCTTTACCCAAATCCAGATAGCAGATGTTCTGAAAGAGCTGCAAAACCTAGACCCGTACAAATCAGCTGGGCTTGATAATCTGGACCCTCTATTTCTGAAACTATCTGCCGCCATTGTCGCAACCCCTATTACCAGCCTGTTCAACCTCTCTTTCATATCGTCTGAGATCCCCAAGGATTGAAAGCTGCCGCAGTCATCCCCCTCTTCAAAGGGGGAGACACCCTGGACCCAAACTGCTATAGACCTATATCCATCCTGCCCTGCCTATCTAAGGTCTTCGAAAGCCAAGTCAACAAACAGGTCACTGATCATCTCGAATCCCACCGTACCTTCTCCGCTGTGCAATCTGGTTTCCGAGCCGGTCACGGGTGCACCTCAGCCACGCTCAAGGTACTAAACGATATCATAACCGCCATCGATAAAAGACAGTACTGTGCAGCCGTCTTCATCGACCTCGCCAAGGCTTTCGACTCTGTCAATCACCATATTCTTATCGGCAGACTCAATAGCCTCGGTTTCTCGGATGACTGCCTTGCCTGGTTCACCAATTACTTTGCAGACAGAGTTCAGTGTGTCAAATCGGAGGGCATGCTGTCCGGTCCTCTGGCAGTCTCTATGGGGGTGCCACAGGGTTCAATTCTCGGGCCGACTCTTTTCTCTGTATATATATCAATGATGTTGCTCTTGCTGCGGGCGATTCCCTGATCCACCTCTACGCAGACGACACCATTCTATATACTTTCGGCCCGTCATTGGACACTGTGCTATCTAACCTCCAAACGAGCTTCAATGCCATACAGCACTCCTTCCGTGGCCTCCAACTGCTCTTAAACGCGAGTAAAACCAAATGCATGCTTTTCAACCGATCGCTGCCTGCACCCGCATGCCCGACTAGCATCACCACCCTGGATGGTTCCGACCTTGAATATGTGGACATCTATAAGTACCTAGGTGTCTGGCTAGACTGCAAACTCTCCTTCCAGACTCACATCAAACATCTCCAATCGAAAATCAAATCAAGAGTCGGCTTTCTATTCCGCAACAAAGCCTCCTTCACCCACGCCAAGCTTACCCTAGTAAAACTGACTATCCTACCGATCCTCGACTTCGGCGATGTCATCTACAAAATGGCTTCCAACACTCTACTCAGCAAACTGGATGCAGTCTATCACAGTGCCATCCGTTTTGTCACCAAAGCACCTTATACCACCCACCACTGCGACTTGTATGCTCTAGTCGGCTGGCCCTCGCTACATATTCGTCGCCAGACCCACTGGCTCCAGGTCATCTACAAGTCCATGCTAGGTAAAGCTCCGCCTTATCTCAGTTCACTGGTCACGATGGCAACACCCATCCGTAGCACACGCTCCAGCAGGTGTATCTCACTGATCATCCCTAAAGCCAACACCTCATTTGGCCGCCTTTCGTTCCAGTACTCTGCTGCCTGTGACTGGAACGAACTGCAAAATCGCTGAAGTTGGAGACTTTTATCTCCCTCACCAACTTCAAACATCAGCTATCCGAGCAGCTAACCGATCGCTGCAGCTGTACATAGTCTATTGGTAAATAGCCCACCCATTTTCACCTACCTCATTCCCATACTGTTTTTATACTGTTTTTTTAAATTTTTTTTATTTACTTTTCTGCTCTTTTGCACACCAATATCTCTACCTGTACATGACCATCTGATCATTTATCACTCCAGTGTTAATCTGCAAAATTGTATTATTCGCCTACCTCCTCATGCCTTTTGCACACATTGTATATAGACTGCCCATTTTTTTTCTACTGTGTTATTGACTTGTTAATTGTTTACTCCATGTGTAACTCTGTGTTGTCTGTTCACACTGCTATGCTTTATCTTGGCCAGGTCGCAGTTGCAAATGAGAACTTGTTCTCAACTAGCCTACCTGGTTAAATAAAGGTGAAATAAAAAAATAAAAAATAAATAAAAAAATAGTCTACAACAAACTGACAGGAGATAGATAGTCTAGAACAAACTGACAGGAGATAGTCTAGAACAAACTGACAGGAGATAGATAGTCTAGAACAAACTGACAGGAGATAGTCTAGAACAAACTGACAGGAGATAGTCTAGAACAAACTGACAGGAGATAGTCTAGAACAAACTGACAGGAGATAGATAGTCTAGAACAAACTGACAGGAGATAGTCTACAACAAACTGACAGGAGATAGATAGTCTAGAACAAACTGACAGGAGATAGTCTAGAACAAACTGACAGGAGATAGATAGTCTACAACAAACTGACAGGAGATAGTCTAGAACAAACTGACAGGAGATAGATAGTCTACAACAAACTGACAGGAGATAGATCTAGAACAAACTGACAGGAGATAGATAGTCTACAACAAACTGACAGGAGATAGTCTAGAACAAACTGACAGGAGATAGATAGTCTACAACAAACTGACAGGAGATAGATAGTCTAGAACAAACTGACAGGAGATAGATAGTCTAGAACAAACTGACAGGAGATAGATAGTCTAGAACAAACTGACAGGAGATAGATAGTCTAGAACAAACTGACAGGAGATAGATAGTCTAGAACAAACTGACAGGAGATAGTCTAGAACAAACTGACAGGAGATAGATAGTCTAGAACAAACTGACAGGAGATAGTCTAGAACAAACTGACAGGAGATAGATAGTCTAGAACAAACTGACAGGAGATAGTCTAGAACAAACTGACAGGAGATAGATAGTCTAGAACAAACTGACAGGAGATAGTCTAGAACAAACTGACAGGAGATAGATAGTCTACAACAAACTGACAGGAGATAGTCTAGAACAAACTGACAGGAGATAGATAGTCTACAACAAACTGACAGGAGATAGTCTAGAACAAACAACAAACTGACAGGAGATAGATAGTCTAGAACAAACTGACAGGAGATAGATAGTCTAGAACAAACTGACAGGAGATAGTCTAGAACAAACTGACAGGAGATAGATAGTCTAGAACAAACTGACAGGAGATAGTCTACAACAAACTGACAGGAGATAGATAGTCTAGAACAAACTGACAGGAGATAGTCTAGAACAAACTGACAGGAGATAGATAGTCTACAACAAACTGACAGGAGATAGATAGTCTAGAACAAACTGACAGGAGATAGATAGTCTAGAACAAACTGACAGGAGATAGATAGTCTAGAACAAACTGACAGGAGATAGATAGTCTACAACAAACTGACAGGAGATAGATAGTCTAGAACAAACTGACAGGAGATAGATAGTCTAGAACAAACTGACAGGAGATAGTCTAGAACAAACTGACAGGAGATAGTCTAGAACAAACTGACAGGAGATAGATAGTCTACAACAAACTGACAGGAGATAGATGGTCTAGAACAAACTGACAGGAGATAGATAGTCTAGAACAAACTGACAGGAGATAGATAGTCTAGAACAAACTGACAGGAGATAGTCTAGAACAAACTGACAGGAGATAGATAGTCTACAACAAACTGACAGGAGATAGATAGTCTAGAACAAACTGACAGGAGATAGATAGTCTAGAACAACAAACTGACAAACTAGATAGTCTAGAACAAACTGACAGGAGATAGATAGTCTAGAAACTGACAGGAGATAGATAGTCTACAACAAACTGACAGGAGATAGATAGAACAAACTGACAGGAGATAACAAACTGACAGGAGATAGATAGTCTACAACAAACTGACAGGAGATAGATCTAGAACAAACTGACAGGAGATAGATAGTCTAGAACAAACTGACAGGAGATAGTCTAGAACAAACTGACAGGAGATAGATAGTCTACAACAAACTGACAGGAGATAGAGAACAAACTCTAGAACAAACTGACAGGAGATAGATAGTCTAGAACAAACTGACAGGAGATAGTCTAGAACAAACTGACAGGAGATAGTCTAGAACAAACTGACAGGAGATAGATAGTCTACAACAAACTGACAGGAGATAGATAGTCTAGAACAAACTGACAGGAGATAGTCTAGAACAAACTGACAGGAGATAGTCTAGAACAAACTGACAGGAGATAGATCTAGAACAAACTGACAGGAGATAGATAGTCTACAACAAACTGACAGGAGGAGAACAAACTAGGAGATAGTCTAGAACAAACTGACAGGAGATAGATAGTCTACAACAAACTGACAGGAGATAGATAGTCTAGAACAAACTGACAGGAGATAGATAGTCTACAACAAACTGACAGGAGATACTAGAACAAACTGACAGGAGATAGATAGTCTACAACAAACTGACAGGAGATAGATAGTCTAGAACAAACTGACAGGAGATAGATAGTCTACAACAAACTGACAGGAGATAGATAGTCTAGAACAAACTGACAGGAGATAGATAGTCTACAACAAACTGACAGGAGATAGATAGTCTACAACAAACTGACAGGAGATAGATAGTCTAGAACAAACTGACAGGAGATAGATAGTCTACAACAAACTGACAGGAGATAGATAGTCTAGAACAAACTGACAGGAGATAGATAGTCTAGAACAAACTGACAGGAGATAGTCTAGAACAAACTGACAGGAGATAGATAGTCTACAACAAACTGACAGGAGATAGATAGTCTAGAACAAACTGACAGGAGATAGATAGTCTACAACAAACTGACAGGAGATAGATAGTCTAGAACAAACTGACAGGAGATAGTCTAGAACAAACTGACAGGAGATAGTCTAGAACAAACTGACAGGAGATAGATAGTCTACAACAAACTGACAGGAGATAGATAGTCTAGAACAAACTGACAGGAGATAGATAGTCTACAACAAACTGACAGGAGATAGTCTAGAACAAACTGACAGGAGATAGATAGTCTACAACAAACTGACAGGAGATAGATAGTCTACAACAAACTGACAGGAGATAGTCTAGAACAAACTGACAGGAGATAGTCTAGAACAAACTGACAGGAGATAGTCTAGAACAAACTGACAGGAGATAGATAGTCTACAACAAACTGACAGGAGATAGATAGTCTAGAACAAACTGACAGGAGATAGATAGTCTAGAACAAACTGACAGGAGATAGATAGTCTAGAACAAACTGACAGGAGATAGATAGTCTAGAACAAACTGACAGGAGATAGTCTAGAACAAACTGACAGGAGATAGATAGTCTACAACAAACTGACAGGAGATAGATAGTCTACAACAAACTGACAGGAGATAGATAGTCTAGAACAAACTGACAGGAGATAGATAGTCTACAACAAACTGACAGGAGATAGATAGTCTACAACAAACTGACAGGAGATAGATAGTCTAGAACAAACTGACAGGAGATAGATAGTCTAGAACAAACTGACAGGAGATAGATAGTCTACAACAAACTGACAGGAGATAGATAGTCTAGAACAAACTGACAGGAGATAGATAGTCTACAACAAACTGACAGGAGATAGATAGTGACAGGAGATAGTCTAAACAAACTGACAGGAGATAGTCTAGAACAAACTGACAGGAGATAGATAGTCTACAACAAACTGACAGGAGATAGTCTAGAACAAACTGACAGGAGATAGTCTAGAACAAACTGACAGGAGATAGATAGTCTAGAACAAACTGACAGGAGATAGATCTAGAACAAACTGACAGGAGATAGATAGTCTAGAACAAACTGACAGGAGATAGATAGTCTACAACAAACTGACAGGAGATAGATAGTCTAGAACAAACTGACAGGAGATAGATAGTCTACAACAAACTGACAGGAGATAGTCTAGAACAAACTGACAGGAGATAGATAGTCTACAACAAACTGACAGGAGATAGATAGTCTACAACAAACTGACAGGAGATAGTCTAGAACAAACTGACAGGAGATAGAGAACAAACTGACAGGAGATAGATAGTCTAGAACAAACTGACAGGAGATAGATAGTCTACAACAAACTGACAGGAGATAGTCTAGAACAAACTGACAGGAGATAGATAGTCTACAACAAACTGACAGGAGATAGATAGTCTAGAACAAACTGACAGGAGATAGATAGTCTACAACAAACTGACAGGAGATAGATAGTCTACAACAAACTGACAGGAGATAGTCTAGAACAAACTGACAGGAGATAGTCTAGAACAAACTGACAGGAGATAGATAGTCTACAACAAACTGACAGGAGATAGATAGTCTACAACAAACTGACAGGAGATAGTCTAGAACAAACTGACAGGAGATAGTCTAGAACAAACTGACAGGAGATAGTCTAGAACAAACTGACAGGAGATAGATAGTCTACAACAAACTGACAGGAGATAGTCTAGAACAAACTGACAGGAGATAGATAGTCTACAACAAACTGACAGGAGATAGATAGAAACAAACTGACAGGAGATAGATAGTCTACAACAAACTGACAGGAGATAGATAGTCTAGAACAAACTGACAGGAGATAGATAGTCTAGAACAAACTGACAGGAGATAGTCTAGAACAAACTGACAGGAGATAGATAGTCTACAACAAACTGACAGGAGATAGATAGTCTAGAACAAACTGACAGGAGATAGATAGTCTACAACAAACTGACAGGAGATAGATAGTCTACAACAAACTGACAGGAGATAGATAGTCTAGAACAAACTGACAGGAGATAGATAGTCTACAACAAACTGACAGGAGATAGATAGTCTACAACAAACTGACAGGAGATAGTCTAGAACAAACTGACAGGAGATAGATAGTCTAGAACAAACTGACAGGAGATAGTCTAGAACAAACTGACAGGAGATAGATAGTCTACAACAAACTGACAGGAGATAGTCTAGAACAAACTGACAGGAGATAGATAGTCTAGAACAAACTGACAGGAGATAGTCTAGAACAAACTGACAGGAGATAGATAGTCTACAACAAACTGACAGGAGATAGTCTAGAACAAACTGACAGGAGATAGATAGTCTACAACAAACTGACAGGAGATAGATAGTCTACAACAAACTGACAAGATATAGTCTAGAACAAACTGACAGGAGATAGTCTAGAACAAACTGACAGGAGATAGATAGTCTAGAACAAACTGACAGGAGATAGTCTACAACAAACAGACAGGAGATAGATAGTCTAGAACAAACTGACAGGAGATAGTCTACAACAAACTGACAGGAGATAGATAGTCTAGAACAAACTAACAGGAGATAGATAGTCTACAACAAACTGACAGGAGATAGATAGTCTACAACAAACTGACAGGAGATAGATAGTCTAGAACAAACTGACAGGAGATAGATAGTCTACAACAAACTGACAGGAGATAGATAGTCTAGAACAAACTGACAGGAGATAGATAGTCTACAACAAACTGACAGGAGATAGATAGTCTACAACAAACTGACAGGAGATAGATAGTCTAGAACAAACTGACAGGAGATAGATAGTCTAGAACAAACTGACAGGAGATAGATAGTCTAGAACAAACTGACAGGAGATAGATAGTCTACAACAAACTGACAGGAGATAGATAGTCTACAACAAACTGACAGGAGATAGATAGTCTACAACAAACTGACAGGAGATAGATAGTCTAGAACAAACTGACAGGAGATAGATCTCTACAACAAACTGACAGGAGATAGATAGTCTAGAACAAACTGACAGGAGATAGATCTAGAACAAACTGACAGGAGATAGATAGTCTAGAACAAACTGACAGGAGATAGTCTAGAACAAACTGACAGGAGATAGATCTACAACAAACTGACAGGAGATAGATCTACAACAAACTGACAGGAGATAGATCTAGAACAAACTGACAGGAGATAGATAGTCAAACAAACTGACAGGAGATAGATAGTCTAGAACAAACTGACAGGAGATAGATAGTCTAGAACAAACTGACAGGAGATAGTCTAGAACAAACTGACAGGAGATAGATAGTCTAGAACAAACTGACAGGAGATAGATAGTCTACAACAAACTGACAGGAGATAGATAGTCTAGAACAAACTGACAGGAGATAGATAGTCTAGAACAAACTGACAGGAGATAGGAGATAGTCTAGAACAAACTGACAGGAGATAGATAGTCTAGAACAAACTGACAGGAGATAGATAGTCTACAACAAACTGACAGGAGATAGATAGTCTAGAACAAACTGACAGGAGATAGATAGTCTACAACAAACTGACAGGAGATAGTCTAGTCAAACTGACAGAATAAACTGAACAAACTGACAGAGATAGATAGTCTACAACAAACTGACAGGAGATAGATAGTCTAGAACAAACTGACAGGAGATAGATAGTCTACAACAAACTGACAGGAGATAGATAGTCTACAACAAACTGACAGGAGATAGATAGTCTACAACAAACTGACAGGAGATAGATAGTCTACAACAAACTGACAGGAGATAGTCTAGAACAAACTGACAGGAGATAGATAGTCTACAACAAACTGACAGGAGATAGATAGTCTACAACAAACTGACAGGAGATAGATAGTCTACAACAAACTGACAGGAGATAGATCTAGAACAAACTGACAGGAGATAGTCTAGAACAAACTGACAGGAGAGATAGTCTAGAACAAACTGACAGGAGATAGATAGTCTAGAACAAACTGACAGGAGATAGATAGTCTAGAACAAACTGACAGGAGATAGATAGTCTACAACAAACTGACAGGAGATAGATAGTCTAGAACAAACTGACAGGAGATAGTCTAGAACAAACTGACAGGAGATAGTCTAGAACAAACTGACAGGAGATAGATAGTCTACAACAAACTGACAGGAGATAGATAGTCTAGAACAAACTGACAGGAGATAGTCTAGAACAAACTGACAGGAGATAGATAGTCTAGAACAAACTGACAGGAGATAGATAGTCTAGAACAAACTGACAGGAGATAGTCTAGAACAAACTGACAGGAGATAGATAGTCTACAACAAACTGACAGGAGATAGTCTAGAACAAACTGACAGGAGATAGATAGTCTACAACAAACTGACAGGAGATAGATAGTCTAGAACAAACTGACAGGAGATAGTCTAGAACAAACTGACAGGAGATAGTCTAGAACAAACTGACAGGAGATAGATAGTCTACAACAAACTGACAGGAGATAGATAGTCTAGAACAAACTGACAGGAGATAGATAGTCTACAACAAACTGACAGGAGATAGATAGTCTAGAACAAACTGACAGGAGATAGATAGTCTAGAACAAACTGACAGGAGATAGTCTAGAACAAACTGACAGGAGATAGATAGTCTCAACAAACTGACAAGATAAAACAAACTGACAGGAGATAGATAGTCTAGAACAAACTGACAGGAGATAGATAGTCTACAACAAACTGACAGGAGATAGTCTAGAACAAACTGACAGGAGATAGTCTAGAACAAACTGACAGGAGATAGTCTAGAACAAACTGACAGGAGATAGATAGTCTACAACAAACTGACAGGAGATAGTCTAGAACAAACTGACAGGAGATAGATAGTCTACAACAAACTGACAGGAGATAGATAGTCTAGAACAAACTGACAGGAGATAGTCTAGAACAAACTGACAGGAGATAGTCTAGAACAAACTGACAGGAGATAGATAGTCTACAACAAACTGACAGGAGATAGATAGTCTAGAACAAACTGACAGGAGATAGATAGTCTAGAACAAACTGACAGGAGATAGTCTAGAACAAACTGACAGGAGATAGATAGTCTACAACAAACTGACAGGAGATAGATAGTCTAGAACAAACTGACAGGAGATAGATAGTCTAGAACAAACTGACAGGAGATAGTCTAGAACAAACTGACAGGAGATAGATAGTCTAGAACAAACTGACAGGAGATAGATAGAACAAACTGACAGGAGATAGATAGTCTAAACAAACTGACAGGAGATAGATAGTCTAGAACAAACTGACAGGAGATAGATAGTCTACAACAAACTGACAGGAGATAGTCTAGAACAAACTGACAGGAGATAGATAGTCTACAACAAACTGACAGGAGATAGATAGTCTAGAACAAACTGACAGGAGATAGATAGTCTAGAACAAACTGACAGGAGATAGATAGTCTAGAACAAACTGACAGGAGATAGATAGTCTACAACAAACTGACAGGAGATAGATAGTCTAGAACAAACTGACAGGAGATAGATAGTCTAGAACAAACTGACAGGAGATAGATAGTCTAAACAAACTGACAGGAGATAGTCTAGAACAAACTGACAGGAGATAGATAGTCTACAACAAACTGACAGGAGATAGATAGTCTAGAACAAACTGACAGGAGATAGATAGTCTAGAACAAACTGACAGGAGATAGATAGTCTAGAACAAACTGACAGGAGATAGATAGTCTACAACAAACTGACAGGAGATAGATAGTCTAGAACAAACTGACAGGAGATAGTCTAGAACAAACTGACAGGAGATAGTCTAGAACAAACTGACAGGAGATAGATAGTCTACAACAAACTGACAGGAGATAGATAGTCTAGAACAAACTGACAGGAGATAGATAGTCTAGAACAAACTGACAGGAGATAGATAGTCTACAACAAACTGACAGGAGATAGATAGTCTAGAACAAACTGACAGGAGATAGAGATAGTCTAGAACAAACTGACAGGAGATAGATAGTCTACAACAAACTGACAGGAGATAGATAGTCTAGAACAAACTGACAGGAGATAGTCTAGAACAAACTGACAGGAGATAGATAGTCTAGAACAAACTGACAGGAGATAGATAGTCTAGAACAAACTGACAGGAGATAGATCTACAACAAACTGACAGGAGATAGTCTAGAACAAACTGACAGGAGATAGTCTAGAACAAACTGACAGGAGATAGATAGTCTAGAACAAACTGACAGGAGATAGATAGTCTAGAACAAACTGACAGGAGATAGTCTAGAACAAACTCTAGATCTAAACAAACTGACAGGAGATAGATAGTCTACAACAAACTGACAGGAGATAGATAGTCTACAACAAACTGACAGGAGATAGATAGTCTAGAACAAACTGACAGGAGATAGATAGTCTAGAACAAACTGACAGGAGATAGATAGTCTAGAACAAACTGACAGGAGATAGATAGTCTAGAACAAACTGACAGGAGAGATAGTCTAGAACAAACTGACAGGAGATAGATAGTCTAGAACAAACTGACAGGAGATAGATAGTCTACAACAAACTGACAGGAGATAGATAGTCTACAACAAACTGACAGGAGATAGATAGTCTACAACAAACTGACAGGAGATAGATAGTCTACAACAAACTGACAGGAGATAGATAGTCTAGAACAAACTGACAGGAGATAGATAGTCTACAACAAACTGACAGGAGATAGATAGTCTAGAACAAACTGACAGGAGATAGATAGTCTAGAACAAACTGACAGGAGATAGATAGTCTACAACAAACTGACAGGAGATAGATAGTCTAGAACAAACTGACAGGAGATAGATAGTCTACAACAAACTGACAGGAGATAGATAGTCTAGAACAAACTGACAGGAGATAGATAGTCTACAACAAACTGACAGGAGATAGATAGTCTAGAACAAACTGACAGGAGATAGATAGTCTAGAACAAACTGACAGGAGATAGATAGTCTAGAACAAACTGACAGGAGATAGATAGTCTACAACAAACTGACAGGAGATAGTCTAGAACAAACTGACAGGAGATAGATAGTCTACAACAAACTGACAGGAGATAGATAGTCTAGAACAAACTGACAGGAGATAGATAGTCAAACTGACAACAAAACTGACAGGAGATAGATAGTCTAGAACAAACTGACAGGAGATAGATAGTCTAGAACAAACTGACAGGAGATAGTCTAGAACAAACTGACAGGAGATAGATAGTCTACAACAAACTGACAGGAGATAGATAGTCTAAACAAACTGACAGGAGATAGTCTAGAACAAACTGACAGGAGATAGATAGTCTAGAACAAACTGACAGGAGATAGATAGTCTAGAACAAACTGACAGGAGATAGATAGTCTAGAACAAACTGACAGGAGATAGTCTAGAACAAACTGACAGGAGATAGATAGTCTACAACAAACTGACAGGAGATAGTCTAGAACAAACTGACAGGAGATAGATAGTCTACAACAAACTGACAGGAGATAGATAGTCTAGAACAAACTGACAGGAGATAGATAGTCTAGAACAAACTGACAGGAGATAGATAGTCTAGAACAAACTGACAGGAGATAGATAGTCTAGAACAAACTGACAGGAGATAGATAGTCTAGAACAAACTGACAGGAGATAGATACAACAAACTGACAGGAGATAGATAGTCTAGAACAAACTGACAGGAGATAGATAGTCTAGAACAAACTGACAGGAGATAGATAGTCTACAACAAACTGACAGGAGATAGATAGTCTACAACAAACTGACAGGAGATAGATAGTCTACAACAAACTGACAGGAGATAGATAGTCTACAACAAACTGACAGGAGATAGATAGTCTACAACAAACTGACAGGAGATAGATAGTCTAGAACAAACTGACAGGAGATAGATAGTCTACAACAAACTGAACAAACTGACAGGAGATAGATAGTCTACAACAAACTGACAGGAGATAGATAGTCTAGAACAAACTGACAGGAGATAGATAGTCTACAACAAACTGACAGGAGATAGATAGTCTACAACAAACTGACAGGAGATAGATAGTCTACAACAAACTGACAGGAGATAGATAGTCTACAACAAACTGACAGGAGATAGATAGTCTACAACAAACTGACAGGAGATAGATAGTCTACAACAAACTGACAGGAGATAGTCTAGAACAAACTGACAGGAGATAGATAGTCTAGAACAAACTGACAGGAGATAGATAGTCTAGAACAAACTGACAGGAGATAGATAGTCTAGAACAAACTGACAGGAGATAGATAGTCTAGAACAAACTGACAGGAGATAGTCTAGAACAAACTGACAGGAGATAGTCTAGAACAAACTGACAGGAGATAGATAGTCTAGAACAAACTGACAGGAGATAGTCTAGAACAAACTGACAGGAGATAGATAGTCTACAACAAACTGACAGGAGATAGATAGTCTACAACAAACTGACAGGAGAGATAGTCTAGAACAAACTGACAGGAGATAGATAGTCTAGAACAAACTGACAGGAGATAGATAGTCTACAACAAACTGACAGGAGATAGATAGTCTAGAACAAACTGACAGGAAATAGATAGTCTAGAACAAACTGACAGGAGATAGATAGTCTACAACAAACTGACAGGAGATAGATAGTCTAGAACAAACTGACAGGAGATAGATAGTCTACAACAAACTGACAGGAGATAGATAGTCTACAACAAACTGACAGGAGATAGATAGTCTAGAACAAACTGACAGGAGATAGATAGTCTAGAACAAACTGACAGGAGATAGATAGTCTACAACAAACTGACAGGAGATAGATAGTCTACAACAAACTGACAGGAGATAGATAGTCTACAACAAACTGACAGGAGATAGATAGTCTACAACAAACTGACAGGAGATAGATAGTCTAAACTGAACAAACTGACAGGAGATAGATAGTCTAGAACAAACTGACAGGAGATAGATAGTCTAGAACAAACTGACAGGAGATAGATAGTCTACAACAAACTGACAGGAGATAGATAGTCTAGAACAAACTGACAGGAGATAGATAGTCTAGAACAAACTGACAGGAGATAGATAGTCTACAACAAACTGACAGGAGATAGTCTAGAACAAACTGACAGGAGATAGATAGTCTAGAACAAACTGACAGGAGATAGATAGTCTAGAACAAACTGACAGGAGATAGAGAACAAACTGAGTCTAGAACAAACTGACAGGAGATAGATAGTCTAGAACAAACTGACAGGAGATAGATAGTCTAGAACAAACTGACAGGAGATAGATAGTCTAGAACAAACTGACAGGAGATAGATAGTCTAGAACAAACTGACAGGAGATAGATAGTCTAGAACAAACTGACAGGAGATAGATAGTCTACAACAAACTGACAGGAGATAGATAGTCTACAACAAACTGACAGGAGATAGATAGTCTAGAACAAACTGACAGGAGATAGATAGTCTAGAACAAACTGACAGGAGATAGATAGTCTAGAACAAACTGACAGGAGATAGATAGTCTAGAACAAACTGACAGGAGATAGATCTAGAACAAACTGACAGGAGATAGATAGTCTAGAACAAACTGACAGGAGATAGATAGTCTACAACAAACTGACAGGAGATAGATAGTCTAGACAGGAATAGATAGTCTAAACAAACTGACAGGAGATAGATAGTCTACAACAAACTGACAGGAGATAGATAGTCTAGAACAAACTGACAGGAGATAGATAGTCTAGAACAAACTGACAGGAGATAGATAGTCTAGAACAAACTGACAGGAGATAGATAGTCTACAACAAACTGACAGGAGATAGATAGTCTAGAACAAACTGACAGGAGATAGATAGTCTAGAACAAACTGACAGGAGATAGATAGTCTAGAACAAACTGACAGGAGATAGATAGTCTAGAACAAACTGACAGGAGATAGATAGTCTAGAACAAACTGACAGGAGATAGATAGTCTAGAACAAACTGACAGGAGATAGATAGTCTACAACAAACTGACAGGAGATAGATAGTCTAGAACAAACTGACAGGAGATAGATAGTCTAGAACAAACTGACAGGAGATAGATAGTCTACAACAAACTGACAGGAGATAGATAGTGACAGGAGATAGTCTAGAACAAACTGACAGGAGATAGATAGTCTACAACAAACTGACAGGAGATAGATAGTCTAGAACAAACTGACAGGAGATAGATAGTCTAGAACAAACTGACAGGAGATAGATAGTCTAGAACAAACTGACAGGAGATAGATAGTCTACAACAAACTGACAGGAGATAGATAGTCTACAACAAACTGACAGGAGATAAAACAAACTGACAGGAGATAGATAGTCTAGAACAAACTGACAGGAGATAGATAGTCTAGAACAAACTGACAGGAGATAGATAGTCTACAACAAACTGACAGGAGATAGATAGTCTAGAACAAACTGACAGGAGATAGATAGTCTACAACAAACTGACAGGAGATAGATAGTCTAGAACAAACTGACAGGAGATAGATAGTCTAGAACAAACTGACAGGAGATAGATAGTCTAGAACAAACTGACAGGAGATAGATAGTCTAGAACAAACTGACAGGAGATAGTCTAGAACAAACTGACAGGAGATAGATAGTCTACAACAAACTGACAGGAGATAGATAGTCTAGAACAAACTGACAGGAGATAGATAGTCTAGAACAAACTGACAGGAGATAGTCTAGAACAAACTGACAGGAGATAGATAGTCTAGAACAAACTGACAGGAGATAGAGATAGTCTAGAACAAACTGACAGGAGATAGATAGTCTACAACAAACTGACAGGAGATAGATAGTCTAGAACAAACTGACAGGAGATAGATAGTCTAGAACAAACTGACAGGAGATAGATAGTCTAG
Source organism: Oncorhynchus nerka (assembly GCF_034236695.1). Classification (NCBI taxonomy): domain Eukaryota; kingdom Metazoa; phylum Chordata; class Actinopteri; order Salmoniformes; family Salmonidae; genus Oncorhynchus; species Oncorhynchus nerka. The sequence continues at coordinate 86,160,055 of NC_088399.1, read as the reverse complement.
AACAAACTGACAGGAGATAGATAGTCTATGACAGGAGATAGATAGTCTAGAACAAACTGACAGGAGATAGATAGTCTACAACAAACTGACAGGAGATAGATAGTCTAGAACAAACTGACAGGAGATAGATAGTCTAGAACAAACTGACAGGAGATAGATAGTCTAGAACAAACTGACAGGAGATAGATAGTCTACAACAAACTGACAGGAGATAGATAGTCTACAACAAACTGACAGGAGATAGATAGTCTACAACAAACTGACAGGAGATAGATAGTCTAGAACAAACTGACAGGAGATAGATAGTCTACAACAAACTGACAGGAGATAGATAGTCTAGAACAAACTGACAGGAGATAGATAGTCTAACAAACTGAACAAACTGACAGGAGATAGATAGTCTACAACAAACTGACAGGAGATAGATAGTCTACAACAAACTGACAGGAGATAGATAGTCTAGAACAAACTGACAGGAGATAGATAGTCTACAACAAACTGACAGGAGATAGATAGTCTACAACAAACTGACAGGAGATAGATAGTCTACAACAAACTGACAGGAGATAGATAGTCTAGAACAAACTGACAGGAGATAGATAGTCTACAACAAACTGACAGGAGATAGATAGACAACAAACTGACAGGAGATAGATAGTCTACAACAAACTGACAGGAGATAGATAGTCTACAACAAACTGACAGGAGATAGATAGTCTACAACAAACTGACAGGAGATAGTCTAGAACAAACTGACAGGAGATAGATAGTCTACAACAAACTGACAGGAGATAGATAGTCTAGAACAAACTGACAGGAGATAGATAGAACAAACTGACAACAAAACAAACTGACAGGAGATAGATAGTCTAAACAAACTGACAGGAGATAGATAGTCTAGAACAAACTGACAGGAGATAGATAGTCTACAACAAACTGACAGGAGATAGATAGTCTACAACAAACTGACAGGAGATAGATAGTCTAGAACAAACTGACAGGAGATAGATAGTCTACAACAAACTGACAGGAGATAGATAGTCTAGAACAAACTGACAGGAGATAGATAGTCTAGAACAAACTGACAGGAGATAGATAGTCTAGAACAAACTGACAGGAGATAGATAGTCTACAACAAACTGACAGGAGATAGATAGTCTAGAACAAACTGACAGGAGATAGATAGTCTACAACAAACTGACAGGAGATAGATAGTCTAGAACAAACTGACAGGAGATAGTCTACAACAAACTGACAGGAGATAGATAGTCTAGAACAAACTAACAGGAGATAGATAGTCTACAACAAACTGACAGGAGATAGATAGTCTAGAACAAACTGACAGACAGAGATAGATAGTCTACAACAAACTGACAGGAGATAGATAGTCTAGAACAAACTGACAGGAGATAGATAGTCTACAACAAACTGACAGGAGATAGATAGTCTAGAACAAACTGACAGGAGATAGATAGTCTACAACAAACTGACAGGAGATAGTCTAGAACAAACTGACAGGAGATAGTCTAGAACAAACTGACAGGAGATAGATAGTCTACAACAAACTGACAGGAGATAGATAGTCTAGAACAAACTGACAGGAGATAGATAGTCTACAACAAACTGACAGGAGATAGATAGTCTAGAACAAACTGACAGGAGATAGATAGTCTACAACAAACTGACAGGAGATAGTCTAGAACAAACTGACAGGAGATAGATAGTCTACAACAAACTGACAGGAGATAGATAGTCTAGAACAAACTGACAGGAGATAGATAGTCTACAACAAACTGACAGGAGATAGATAGTCTAGAACAAACTGACAGGAGATAGATAGTCTAGAACAAACTGACAGGAGATAGATAGTCTAGAACAAACTGACAGGAGATAGTCTAGAACAAACTGACAGGAGATAGATAGTCTAGAACAAACTGACAGGAGATAGATAGTCTAGAACAAACTGACAGGAGATAGATAGTCTACAACAAACTGACAGGAGATAGATAGTCTAGAACAAACTGACAGGAGATAGATAGTCTACAACAAACTGACAGGAGATAGTCTAGAACAAACTGACAGGAGATAGATAGTCTACAACAAACTGACAGGAGATAGATAGTCTAGAACAAACTGACAGGAGATAGTCTAGAACAAACTGACAGGAGATAGATAGTCTAGAACAAACTGACAGGAGATAGATAGTCTAGAACAAACTGACAGGAGATAGTCTAGAACAAACTGACAGGAGATAGATAGTCTAGAACAAACTGACAGGAGATAGATAGTCTACAACAAACTGACAGGAGATAGTCTAGAACAAACTGACAGGAGATAGATAGTCTACAACAAACTGACAGGAGATAGATAGTCTAGAACAAACTGACAGGAGATAGTCTAGAACAAACTGACAGGAGATAGTCTAGAACAAACTGACAGGAGATAGTCTACAACAAACTGACAGGAGATAGATAGTCTACAACAAACTGACAGGAGATAGTCTAGAACAAACTGACAGGAGATAGATAGTCTAGAACAAACTGACAGGAGATAGATAGTCTAGAACAAACTGACAGGAGATAGATAGTCTACAACAAACTGACAGGAGATAGTCTAGAACAAACTGACAGGAGATAGATAGTCTACAACAAACTGACAGGAGATAGATAGTCTAGAACAAACTGACAGGAGATAGATAGTCTAGAACAAACTGACAGGAGATAGATAGTCTAGAACAAACTGACAGGAGATAGATAGTCTAGAACAAACTGACAGGAGATAGATAGTCTAGAACAAACTGACAGGAGATAGATAGTCTACAACAAACTGACAGGAGATAGTCTACAACAAACTGACAGGAGATAGATAGTCTACAACAAACTGACAGGAGATAGATAGTCTACAACAAACTGACAGGAGATAGATAGTCTACAACAAACTGACAGGAGATAGATAGTCTACAACAAACTGACAGGAGATAGATAGTCTACAACAAACTGACAGGAGATAGATAGTCTAGAACAAACTGACAGGAGATAGATAGTCTAGAACAAACTGACAGGAGATAGATAGTCTAGAACAAACTGACAGGAGATAGATAGTCTAGAACAAACTGACAGGAGATAGATAGTCTACAACAAACTGACAGGAGATAGATAGTCTAGAACAAACTGACAGGAGATAGAACAAACTGACAGGAGATCTACAACAAACTGACAGGAGATAGATAGTCTAGAACAAACTGACAGGAGATAGATAGTCTACAACAAACTGACAGGAGATAGTCTAGAACAAACTGACAAGAGATAGATAGTCTACAACAAACTGACAGGAGATAGATAGTCTAGAACAAACTGACAGGAGATAGATAGTCTAGAACAAACTGACAGGAGATAGATAGTCTACAACAAACTGACAGGAGATAGATAGTCTACAACAAACTGACAGGAGATAGATAGTCTAGAACAAACTGACAGGAGATAGATAGTCTAGAACAAACTGACAGGAGATAGATAGTCTACAACAAACTGACAGGAGATAGATAGTCTAGAACAAACTGACAGGAGAGATAGTCTAGAACAAACTGACAGGAGATAGATAGTCTAGAACAAACTGACAGGAGATAGATAGTCTACAACAAACTGACAGGAGATAGTCTAGAACAAACTGACAGGAGATAGATAGTCTACAACAAACTGACAGGAGATAGATAGTCTACAACAAACTGACAGGAGATAGATCTAGAACAAACTGACAGGAGATAGATCTAGAACAAACTGACAGGAGATAGATAGTCTACAACAAACTGACAGGAGATAGATAGTCTAGAACAAACTGACAGGAGATAGATAGTCTACAACAAACTGACAGGAGATAGATAGTCTAGAACAAACTGACAGGAGATAGATAGTCTACAACAAACTGACAGGAGATAGATAGTCTACAACAAACTGACAGGAGATAGATAGTCTAGAACAAACTGACAGGAGATAGATAGTCTACAACAAACTGACAGGAGATAGATAGTCTAGAACAAACTGACAGGAGATAGATAGTCTACAACAAACTGACAGGAGATAGATAGTCTACAACAAACTGACAGGAGATAGATAGTCTAGAACAAACTGACAGGAGATAGATAGTCTACAACAAACTGACAGGAGATAGATAGTCTAGAACAAACTGACAGGAGATAGATAGTCTACAACAAACTGACAGGAGATAGATAGTCTACAACAAACTGACAGGAGATAGATAGTCTAGAACAAACTGACAGGAGATAGATAGTCTAGAACAAACTGACAGGAGATAGATAGTCTACAACAAACTGACAGGAGATAGATCTAGAACAAACTGACAGGAGATAGATAGTCTAGAACAAACTGACAGGAGATAGATCTACAACAAACTGACAGGAGATAGATAGTCTACAACAAACTGACAGGAGATAGATAGTCTAGAACAAACTGACAGGAGATAGATAGTCTAGAACAAACTGACAGGAGATAGATAGTCTACAACAAACTGACAGGAGATAGATAGTCTAGAACAAACTGACAGGAGATAGATAGTCTAGAACAAACTGACAGGAGATAGATAGTCTAGAACAAACTGACAGGAGATAGATAGTCTACAACAAACTGACAGGAGATAGATAGTCTACAACAAACTGACAGGAGATAGATAGTCTACAACAAACTGACAGGAGATAGTCTAGAAACAAACTGACAGGAGATAGATCTGAACAAACTGACAGGAGATAGATAGTCTACAACAAACTGACAGGAGATAGATAGTCTAGAACAAACTGACAGGAGATAGATAGTCTACAACAAACTGACAGGAGATAGATAGTCTAGAACAAACTGACAGGAGATAGATAGTCTACAACAAACTGACAGGAGATAGATAGTCTAGAACAAACTGACAGGAGATAGATAGTCTAGAACAAACTGACAGGAGATAGATAGTCTACAACAAACTGACAGGAGATAGATAGTCTAGAACAAACTGACAGGAGATAGATAGTCTACAACAAACTGACAGGAATAGTCTAAACAAACTGACAGGAGATAGATAGTCTAGAACAAACTGACAGGAGATAGATAGTCTAGAACAAACTGACAGGAGATAGATAGTCTAGAACAAACTGACAGGAGATAGTCTAGAACAAACTGACAGGAGATAGATAGTCTACAACAAACTGACAGGAGATAGATGAGGAGATCTAGAACAAACTGACAGGAGATAGATAGTCTAGAACAAACTGACAGGAGATAGATAGTCTAGAACAAACTGACAGGAGATAGTCTAGAACAAACTGACAGGAGATAGATAGTCTACAACAAACTGACAGGAGATAGATAGTCTAGAACAAACTGACAGGAGATAGATAGTCTAGAACAAACTGACAGGAGATAGATAGTCTAGAACAAACTGACAGGAGATAGATAGTCTACAACAAACTGACAGGAGATAGATAGTCTACAACAAACTGACAGGAGATAGATAGTCTACAACAAACTGACAGGAGATAGATAGTCTACAACAAACTGACAGGAGATAGATAGTCTAGAACAAACTGACAGGAGATAGATAGTCTACAACAAACTGACAGGAGATAGAGAACAAACTGACAGGAGATAGATAGTCTAAACAAACTGACAGGAGATAGATAGTCTAGAACAAACTGACAGGAGATAGTAGTCTAGAACAAACTGACAGGAGATAGATAGTCTACAACAAACTGACAGGAGATAGATAGTCTACAACAAACTGACAGGAGATAGATAGTCTAGAACAAACTGACAGGAGATAGATAGTCTACAACAAACTGACAGGAGATAGTCTAGAACAAACTGACAGGAGATAGATAGTCTACAACAAACTGACAGGAGATAGATAGTCTACAACAAACTGACAGGAGATAGATAGTCTAGAACAAACTGACAGGAGATAGTCTAGAACAAACTGACAGGAGATAGATAGTCTACAACAAACTGACAGGAGATAGTCTAGAACAAACTGACAGGAGATAGTCTAGAACAAACTGACAGGAGATAGTCTAGAACAAACTGACAGGAGATAGATAGTCTAGAACAAACTGACAGGAGATAGATAGTCTACAACAAACTGACAGGAGATAGATAGTCTAGAACAAACTGACAGGAGATAGATAGTCTACAACAAACTGACAGGAGATAGATAGTCTAGAACAAACTGACAGGAGATAGATAGTCTAGAACAAACTGACAGGAGATAGATAGTCTACAACAAACTGACAGGAGATAGTCTAGAACAAACTGACAGGAGATAGATAGTCTACAACAAACTGACAGGAGATAGATAGTCTACAACAAACTGACAGGAGATAGTCTAGAACAAACTGACAGGAGATAGATAGTCTAGAACAAACTGACAGGAGATAGATAGTCTACAACAAACTGACAGGAGATAGTCTAGAACAAACTGACAGGAGATAGATAGTCTACAACAAACTGACAACAAACAAACTGACAGGAGATAGATAGTCTACAACAAACTGACAGGAGATAGATAGTCTAGAACAAACTGACAGGAGATAGATAGTCTACAACAAACTGACAGGAGATAGATAGTCTACAACAAACTGACAGGAGATAGATAGTCTACAACAAACTGACAGGAGATAGATAGTCTAGAACAAACTGACAGGAGATAGATAGTCTAGAACAAACTGACAGGAGATAGATAGTCTACAACAAACTGACAGGAGATAGATAGTCTACAACAAACTGACAGGAGATAGATAGTCTACAACAAACTGACAGGAGATAGATAGTCTACAACAAACTGACAGGAGATAGATAGTCTACAACAAACTGACAGGAGATAGATAGTCTACAACAAACTGACAGGAGATAGATAGTCTAGAACAAACTGACAGGAGATAGATAGTCTAGAACAAACTGACAGGAGATAGATAGTCTAGAACAAACTGACAGGAGATAGATAGTCTACAACAAACTGACAGGAGATAGATAGTCTACAACAAACTGACAGGAGATAGATAGTCTAGAACAAACTGACAGGAGATAGATAGTCTACAACAAACTGACAGGAGATAGATAGTCTAGAACAAACTGACAGGAGATAGATAGTCTAGAACAAACTGACAGGAGATAGATAGTCTAGAACAAACTGACAGGAGATAGATAGTCTAGAACAAACTGACAGGAGATAGATAGTCTACAACAAACTGACAGGAGATAGATAGTCTAGAACAAACTGACAGGAGATAGTCTAGAACAAACTGACAGGAGATAGTCTAGAACAAACTGACAGGAGATAGATAGTCTACAACAAACTGACAGGAGATAGTCTAGAACAAACTGACAGGAGATAGATAGTCTAGAACAAACTGACAGGAGATAGATAGTCTACAACAAACTGACAGGAGATATAGTCTAGAACAAACTGACAGGAGATAGATAGTCTAGAACAAACTGACAGGAGATAGATAGTCTACAACAAACTGACAGGAGATAGTCTAGAACAAACTGACAGGAGATAGATAGTCTAGAACAAACTGACAGGAGATAGATAGTCTACAACAAACTGACAGGAGATAGATAGTCTACAACAAACTGACAGGAGATAGATAGTCTAGAACAAACTGACAGGAGATAGATAGTCTACAACAAACTGACAGGAGATAGATAGTCTACAACAAACTGACAGGAGATAGATAGTCTACAACAAACTGACAGGAGATAGATAGTCTACAACAAACTGACAGGAGATAGATAGTCTAGAACAAACTGACAGGAGATAGATAGTCTACAACAAACTGACAGGAGATAGATAGTCTAGAACAAACTGACAGGAGATAGATAGTCTAGAACAAACTGACAGGAGATAGATAGTCTACAACAAACTGACAGGAGATAGATAGTCTACAACAAACTGACAGGAGATAGATAGTCTACAACAAACTGACAGGAGATAGATAGTCTAGAACAAACTGACAGGAGATAGATAGTCTACAACAAACTGACAGGAGATAGTCTAGAACAAACTGACAGGAGATAGATAGTCTACAACAAACTGACAGGAGATAGATAGTCTACAACAAACTGACAGGAGATAGATAGTCTACAACAAACTGACAGGAGATAGATAGTCTACAACAAACTGACAGGAGATAGATAGTCTACAACAAACTGACAGGAGATAGATCTAGAACAAACTGACAGGAGATAGTCTAGAACAAACTGACAGGAGATAGATAGTCTACAACAAACTGACAGGAGATAGATAGTCTAGAACAAACTGACAGGAGATAGATAGTCTAGAACAAACTGACAGGAGATAGATAGTCTAGAACAAACTGACAGGAGATAGATAGTCTACAACAAACTGACAGGAGATAGTCTAGAACAAACTGACAGGAGATAGATAGTCTACAACAAACTGACAGGAGATAGTCTAGAACAAACAACAAACTGACAGGAGATAGTCTAGAACAAACTGACAGGAGATAGTCTAGAACAAACTGACAGGAGATAGATAGTCTACAACAAACTGACAGGAGATAGATAGTCTAGAACAAACTGACAGGAGATAGTCTAGAACAAACTGACAGGAGATAGTCTAGAACAAACTGACAGGAGATAGATAGTCTACAACAAACTGACAGGAGATAGATAGTCTAGAACAAACTGACAGGAGATAGATAGTCTAGAACAAACTGACAGGAGATAGATAGTCTAGAACAAACTGACAGGAGATAGATAGTCTAGAACAAACTGACAGGAGATAGATAGTCTACAACAAACTGACAGGAGATAGATAGTCTACAACAAACTGACAGGAGATAGATAGTCTACAACAAACTGACAGGAGATAGTCTAGAACAAACTGACAGGAGATAGATAGTCTACAACAAACTGACAGGAGATAGATAGTCTAGAACAAACTGACAGGAGATAGATAGTCTACAACAAACTGACAGGAGATAGATAGTCTAGAACAAACTGACAGGAGATAGACAGGAGATAGTCTAGAACAAACTGACAGGAGATAGATAGTCTACAACAAACTGACAGGAGATAGTCTAGAACAAACTGACAGGAGATAGTCTAGAACAAACTGACAGGAGATAGATAGTCTACAACAAACTGACAGGAGATAGATAGTCTAGAACAAACTGACAGGAGATAGTCTAGAACAAACTGACAGGAGATAGATAGTCTACAACAAACTGACAGGAGATAGATAGTCTAGAACAAACTGACAGGAGATAGATAGTCTACAACAAACTGACAGGAGATAGATAGTCTACAACAAACTGACAGGAGATAGATAGTCTAGAAACAAACTGAAGGAGATAGATAGTCTACAAACTGACAGGAGATAGATAGTCTACAACAAACTGACAGGAGATAGATAGTCTAGAACAAACTGACAGGAGATAGTCTAGAACAAACTGACAGGAGATAGTCTAGAACAAACTGACAGGAGATAGATAGTCTACAACAAACTGACAGGAGATAGTAGTCTAGAACAAACTGACAGGAGATAGATAGTCTACAACAAACTGACAGGAGATAGATAGTCTACAACAAACTGACAGGAGATAGATAGTCTAGAACAAACTGACAGGAGATAGATAGTCTAGAACAAACTGACAGGAGATAGATAGTCTACAACAAACTGACAGGAGATAGATAGTCTACAACAAACTGACAGGAGATAGATAGTCTAGAACAAACTGACAGGAGATAGATAGTCTACAACAAACTGACAGGAGATAGTCTAGAACAAACTGACAGGAGATAGATAGTCTACAACAAACTGACAGGAGATAGATAGTCTACAACAAACTGACAGGAGATAGTCTAGAACAAACTGACAGGAGATAGATAGTCTAGAACAAACTGACAGGAGATAGATAGTCTACAACAAACTGACAGGAGATAGTCTAGAACAAACTGACAGGAGATAGTCTAGAACAAACTGACAGGAGATAGTCTAGAACAAACTGACAGGAGATAGATAGTCTACAACAAACTGACAGGAGATAGTCTAGAACAAACTGACAGGAGATAGATAGTCTACAACAAACTGACAGGAGATAGATAGTCTAGAACAAACTGACAGGAGATAGTCTAGAACAAACTGACAGGAGATAGTCTAGAACAAACTGACAGGAGATAGATAGTCTACAACAAACTGACAGGAGATAGATAGTCTAGAACAAACTGACAGGAGATAGATAGTCTACAACAAACTGACAGGAGATAGATAGTCTACAACAAACTGACAGGAGATAGTCTAGAACAAACTGACAGGAGATAGATAGTCTAGAACAAACTGACAGGAGATAGATAGTCTACAACAAACTGACAGGAGATAGTCTAGAACAAACTGACAGGAGATAGATAGTCTACAACAAACTGACAGGAGATAGATAGTCTACAACAAACTGACAGGAGATAGATAGTCTAGAACAAACTGACAGAGATAGTCTAGAACAAACTGACAGGAGATAGATAGTCTACAACAAACTGACAGGAGATAGATAGTCTAGAACAAACTGACAGGAGATAGATAGTCTACAACAAACTGACAGGAGATAGATAGTCTAGAACAAACTGACAGGAGATAGATAGTCTACAACAAACTGACAGGAGATAGATAGTCTAGAACAAACTGACAGGAGATAGATAGTCTAGAACAAACTGACAGGAGATAGATAGTCTACAACAAACTGACAGGAGATAGATAGTCTACAACAAACTGACAGGAGATAGATAGTCTAGAACAAACTGACAGGAGATAGATAGTCTACAACAAACTGACAGGAGATAGATAGTCTACAACAAACTGACAGGAGATAGATAGTCTAGAACAAACTGACAGGAGATAGATAGTCTACAACAAACTGACAGGAGATAGATAGTCAAACTGACAAGATAGATAGTCTACAACAAACTGACAGGAGATAGATAGTCTAGAACAAACTGACAGGAGATAGATAGTCTACAACAAACTGACAGGAGATAGATAGTCTAGAACAAACTGACAGGAGATAGATAGTCTGACAGGAGATAGTCAACAAACTGACAGGAGATAGATAGTCTACAACAAACTGACAGGAGATAGATAGTCTACAACAAACTGACAGGAGATAGAGAACAAACAAACTGACAGGAGATAGATAGTCTAGAACAAACTGACAGGAGATAGATAGTCTAGAACAAACTGACAGGAGATAGATAGTCTACAACAAACTGACAGGAGATAGATAGTCTAGAACAAACTGACAGGAGATAGATAGTCTACAACAAACTGACAGGAGATAGATAGTCTAGAACAAACTGACAGGAGATAGATAGTCTACAACAAACTGACAGGAGATAGATAGTCTAGAACAAACTGACAGGAGATAGATAGTCTAGAACAAACTGACAGGAGATAGATAGTCTACAACAAACTGACAGGAGATAGATAGTCTACAACAAACTGACAGGAGATAGATAGTCTAGAACAAACTGACAGGAGATAGATCTAGAACAAACTGACAGGAGATAGATAGTCTACAACAAACTGACAGGAGATAGATGACAGGAGATAGTCTACAACAAACTGACAGGAGATAGATAGTCTACAACAAACTGACAGGAGATAGATAGTCTAGAACAAACTGACAGGAGATAGATAGTCTAGAACAAACTGACAGGAGATAGATAGTCTACAACAAACTGACAGGAGATAGATAGTCTAGAACAAACTGACAGGAGAGATAGTCTACAAACTGACAGGAGATAGATAGTCTACAACAAACTGACAGGAGATAGATAGTCTACAACAAACTGACAGGAGATAGATAGTCTAGAACAAACTGACAGGAGATAGTCTAGAACAAACTGACAGGAGATAGATAGTCTACAACAAACTGACAGGAGATAGATAGTCTACAACAAACTGACAGGAGATAGATAGTCTACAACAAACTGACAGGAGATAGATAGTCTAGAACAAACTGACAGGAGATAGATAGTCTACAACAAACTGACAGGAGATAGATAGTCTAGAACAAACTGACAGGAGATAGATAGTCTAGAACAAACTGACAGGAGATAGATAGTCTAGAACAAACTGACAGGAGATAGATAGTCTACAAACAAACTGACAGGAGATAGATAGTCTACAACAAACTGACAGGAGATAGATAGTCTACAACAAACTGACAGGAGATAGATAGTCTACAACAAACTGACAGGAGATAGTCTAGAACAAACTGACAGGAGATAGATAGTCTACAACAAACTGACAGGAGATAGATAGTCTACAACAAACTGACAGGAGATAGATAGTCAGGAGATAGTCAAACAAACTGACAGGAGATAGATAGTCTAGAACAAACTGACAGGAGAGATAGTCTAGAACAAACTGACAGGAGATAGTCTAGAACAAACTGACAGGAGATAGATAGTCTAGAACAAACTGACAGGAGATAGTCAAACAAACTGACAGGAGATAGATAGTGAACAAACTGACAGGAGATAGATAGTCTACAACAAACTGACAGGAGATAGATAGTCTAGAACAAACTGACAGGAGATAGATCTAGAACAAACTGACAGGAGAGATAGTCTAGAACAAACTGACAGGAGATAGATAGTCTACAACAAACTGACAGGAGATAGATAGGAGATAGATAGTCTAGAACAAACTGACAGGAGATAGATAGTCTACAACAAACTGACAGGAGATAGATAGTCTACAACAAACTGACAGGAGATAGATAGTCTAGAACAAACTGAAAGATAGTCTAGAACAAACTGGAGATAGATAGTCTACAACAAACTGACAGGAGATAGATAGTCTAGAACAAACTGACAGGAGATAGATAGTCTAAAACAAACTGACAGGAGATAGATAGTCTACAACAAACTGACAGGAGATAGATAGTCTAGAACAAAACTGAGAACAAACTGGAGATAGATAGTCTACAACAAACTGACAGGAGAGATAGTCTAGAACAAACTGACAGGAGATAGATAGTCTACAACAAACTGACAGGAGATAGATAGTCTAGAACAAACTGACAGGAGATAGATAGTCTACAACAAACTGACAGGAGATAGATAGTCTACAACAAACTGACAGGAGATAGATAGTCTACAACAAACTGACAGGAGATAGATAGTCTAGAACAAACTGACAGGAGATAGTCTAGAACAAACTGACAGGAGATAGATAGTCTACAACAAACTGACAGGAGATAGATCTAGAACAAACTGACAGGAGATAGATAGTCTAGAACAAACTGACAGGAGATAGATAGTCTAGAACAAACTGACAGGAGATAGATAGTCTACAACAAACTGACAGGAGATAGATAGTCTAGAACAAACTGACAGGAGATAGATAGTCTAGAACAAACTGACAGGAGATAGATAGTCTAGAAACTGAAACTGTCTACAACAAACTGACAGGAGATAGATCTAGAACAAACTGACAGGAGATAGATAGATAGTCTACAACAAACTGACAGGAGATAGATAGTCTAGAACAAACTGACAGGAGATAGATAGTCTACAACAAACTGACAGGAGATAGATAGTCTAGAACAAACTGACAGGAGATAGATAGTCTAGAACAAACTGACAGGAGACAGATAGTCTACAACAAACTGACAGGAGATAGTCTAGAACAAACTGACAGGAGATAGATAGTCTACAACAAACTGACAGGAGATAGATAGTCTACAACAAACTGACAGGAGATAGATAGTCTAGAACAAACTGACAGGAGATAGATAGTCTAGAACAAACTGACAGGAGATAGATAGTCTACAACAAACTGACAGGAGATAGATAGAACAAACTGAGGAGATAGATCTAGAACAAACTGACAGGAGATAGTCTAGAACAAACTGACAGGAGATAGATAGTCTACAACAAACTGACAGGAGATAGATAGTCTAGAACAAACTGACAGGAGATAGATAGTCTACAACAAACTGACAGGAGATAGATAGTCTACAACAAACTGACAGGATAGATAGTCTAGAACAAACTGACAGGAGAGATAGTCTAGAACAAACTGACAGGAGATAGAGATAGTCTACAACAAACTGACAGGAGATAGATAGTCTAGAACAAACTGACAGGAGATAGATAGTCTACAACAAACTGACAGGAGATAGATAGTCTACAACAAACTGACAGGAGATAGTCTAGAACAAACTGACAGGAGATAGTCTAGAACAAACTGACAGGAGATAGATAGTCTACAACAAACTGACAGGAGATAGTCTAGAACAAACTGACAGGAGATAGATAGTCTACAACAAACTGACAGGAGATAGATAGTCTAGAACAAACTGACAGGAGATAGTCTAGACAGGAACAAACTGACAGGAGATAGATAGTCTAGAACAAACTGACAGGAGATAGATAGTCTACAACAAACTGACAGGAGATAGATAGTCTAGAACAAACTGACAGGAGATAGATAGTCTACAACAAACTGACAGGAGATAGATAGTCTAGAACAAACTGACAGGAGATAGATAGTCTACAACAAACTGACAGGAGATAGATAGTCTAGAACAAACTGACAGGAGATAGATAGTCTAGAACAAACTGACAGGAGATAGATAGTCTACAACAAACTGACAGGAGATAGATAGTCTACAACAAACTGACAGGAGATAGATAGTCTAGAACAAACTGACAGGAGATAGATCTACAACAAACTGACAGGAGATAGATAGTCTACAACAAACTGACAGGAGATAGATAGTCTAGAACAAACTGACAGGAGATAGATAGTCTACAACAAACTGACAGGAGATAGTCTAGAACAAACTGACAGGAGATAGATAGTCTACAACAAACTGACAGGAGATAGATAGTCTACAACAAACTGACAGGAGAGATAGATAGTCTAGAACAAACAAACTGAACAGACAGGAGATAGATAGTCTACAACAAACTGACAGGAGATAGATAGTCTAGAACAAACTGACAGGAGATAGATAGTCTACAACAAACTGACAGGAGATAGAGAACAAACTCTACAACAAACTGACAGGAGATAGATAGTCTACAACAAACTGACAGGAGATAGATAGTCTACAACAAACTGACAGGAGATAGATAGTCTAGAACAAACTGACAGGAGATAGATAGTCTAGAACAAACTGACAGGAGATAGTCTAGAACAAACTGACAGGAGATAGATAGTCTACAACAAACTGACAGGAGATAGATAGTCTAGAACAAACTGACAGGAGATAGATAGTCTAGAACAAACTGACAGGAGATAGATAGTCTACAACAAACTGACAGGAGATAGTCTAGAACAAACTGACAGGAGATAGATAGTCTACAACAAACTGACAGGAGATAGATAGTCTACAACAAACTGACAGGAGATAGTCTAGAACAAACTGACAGGAGATAGATAGTCTAGAACAAACTGACAGGAGATAGTCTAGAACAAACTGACAGGAGATAGTCTAGAACAAACTGACAGGAGATAGATAGTCTAGAACAAACTGACAGGAGATAGATAGTCTAGAACAAACTGACAGGAGATAGATAGTCTACAACAAACTGACAGGAGATAGATAGTCTAGAACAAACTGACAGGAGATAGTCTAACAAAACTGAACAGAACAAACTGACAGGAGATAGTCTAGAACAAACTGACAGGAGATAGATAGTCTACAACAAACTGACAGGAGATAGATAGTCTAGAACAAACTGACAGGAGATAGATAGTCTACAACAAACTGACAGGACAGACAGAGATAGATAGTCTAGAACAAACTGACAAGATAGTCTAGAACAAACTGACAGGAGATAGATAGTCTACAACAAACTGACAGGAGATAGATAGTCTAGAACAAACTGACAGGAGATAGACAGGAGATAGTAGTCTACAACAAACTGACAGGAGATAGATAGTCTAGAACAAACTGACAGAACAAACTGACAGGAGATAGATAGTCTAGAACAAACTGACAGGAGATAGATAGTCTAGAACAAACTGACAGGAGATAGTCTAGAACAAACTGACAGGAGATAGATAGTCTACAACAAACTGACAGGAGATAGATAGTCTAGAACAAACTGACAGGAGATAGATAGTCTAGAACAAACTGACAGGAGATAGTCTAGAACAAACTGACAGGAGATAGATAGTCTAGAACAAACTGACAGGAGATAGATAGTGACAGGAGATAGTCTAAACAAACTGACAGGAGATAGATAGTCTACAACAAACTGACAGGAGATAGATAGTCTACAACAAACTGACAGGAGATAGATAGTCTACAACAAACTGACAGGAGATAGATAGTCTAGAACAAACTGACAGGAGATAGATAGTCTACAACAAACTGACAGGAGATAGATAGTCTAGAACAAACTGACAGGAGATAGATAGTCTAGAACAAACTGACAGGAGATAGATAGTCTAGAACAAACTGACAGGAGATAGATAGTCTAGAACAAACTGACAGGAGATAGATAGTCTACAACAAACTGACAGGAGATAGTCTAGAACAAACTGACAGGAGATAGATAGTCTACAACAAACTGACAGGAGATAGATAGTCTACAACAAAACTGACAGGAGATAGATAGTCTACAACAAACTGACAGGAGATAGATAGTCTACAACAAACTGACAGGAGATAGATAGTCTACAACAAACTGACAGGAGATAGATAGTCTACAACAAACTGACAGGAGATAGATAGTCTACAACAAACTGACAGGAGATAGATAGTCTACAACAAACTGACAGGAGATAGTCTAGAACAAACTGACAGGAGATAGTCTAGAACAAACTGACAGGAGATAGATAGTCTACAACAAACTGACAGGAGATAGTCTAGAACAAACTGACAGGAGATAGTCTAGAACAAACTGACAGGAGATAGATAGTCTACAACAAACTGACAGGAGATAGATAGTCTAGAACAAACTGACAGGAGATAGTCTAGAACAAACTGACAGGAGATAGTCTAGAACAAACTGACAGGAGATAGATAGTCTACAACAAACTGACAGGAGATAGATAGTCTAGAACAAACTGACAGGAGATAGATAGTCTACAACAAACTGACAGGAGATAGTCTAGAACAAACTGACAGGAGATAGTCTAGAACAAACTGACAGGAGATAGATAGTCTACAACAAACTGACAGGAGATAGTCTAGAACAAACTGACAGGAGATAGATAGTCTACAACAAACTGACAGGAGATAGTCTAGAACAAACTGACAGAGATAGTCTAAACAAACTGACAGGAGATAGATAGTCTAGAACAAACTGACAGGAGATAGATAGTCTAGAACAAACTGACAGGAGATAGATAGTCTAGAACAAACTGACAGGAGATAGATAGTCTACAACAAACTGACAGGAGATAGATAGTCTAGAACAAACTGACAGGAGATAGATAGTCTAGAACAAACTGACAGGAGATAGATAGTCTAGAACAAACTGACAGGAGATAGATAGTCTACAACAAACTGACAGGAGATAGATGACAGGAGATAGATAGTCTACAACAAACTGACAGGAGATAGATAGTCTACAACAAACTGACAGGAGATAGTCTAGAACAAACTGACAGAGATAGATAGTCTACAACAAACTGACAGGAGATAGATAGTCTAGAACAAACTGACAGGAGATAGTCTAGAACAAACTGACAGGAGATAGATAGTCTAGAACAAACTGACAGGAGATAGATAGTCTACAACAAACTGACAGGAGATAGATAGTCTACAACAAACTGACAGGAGATAGATAGTCTACAACAAACTGACAGGAGATAGATAGTCTACAACAAACTGACAGGAGATAGATAGTCTAGAAAACAAACTGACAGGAGATAGATAGTCTAGAACAAACTGACAGGAGATAGATAGTCTACAACAAACTGACAGGAGATAGATAGTCTACAACAAACTGACAGGAGATAGATAGTCTACAACAAACTGACAGGAGATAGATAGTCTAGAACAAACTGACAGGAGATAGATAGTCTACAACAAACTGACAGGAGATAGATAGTCTAGAACAAACTGACAGGAGATAGATAGTCTACAACAAACTGACAGGAGATAGATAGTCTACAACAAACTGACAGGAGATAGATAGTCTACAACAAACTGACAGGAGATAGATAGTCTAGAACAAACTGACAGGAGATAGATGAGGAGATAGATAGTCTACAACAAACTGACAGGAGATAATAGTCTGACAGGAGATAGATAGTCTACAACAAACTGACAGGAGATAGATAGTCTACAACAAACTGACAGGAGATAGATAGTCTACAACAAACTGACAGGAGATAGATAGTCTACAACAAACTGACAGGAGATAGATAGTCTACAACAAACTGACAGGAGATAGATAGTCTACAACAAACTGACAGGAGATAGATAGTCTAGAACAAACTGACAGGAGATAGATAGTCTACAACAAACTGACAGGAGATAGATAGTCTACAACAAACTGACAGGAGATAGATAGTCTAGAACAAACTGACAGGAGATAGTCTAGAACAAACTGACAGGAGATAGATAGTCTAGAACAAACTGACAGGAGATAGATAGTCTACAACAAACTGACAGGAGATAGATAGTCTAGAACAAACTGACAGGAGATAGTCTAGAACAAACTGACAGGAGATAGATAGTCTACAACAAACTGACAGGAGATAGATAGTCTAGAACAAACTGACAGGAGATAGATAGTCTACAACAAACTGACAGGAGATAGATAGTCTAGAACAAACTGACAGGAGATAGATAGTCTACAACAAACTGACAGGAGATAGATAGTCTACAACAAACTGACAGGAGATAGATAGTCTAGAACAAACTGACAGGAGATAGTCTAGAACAAACTGACAGGAGATAGAACAAACTGACAGGAGATAGATAGTCTACAACAAACTGACAGGAGATAGATGACAGGAGATAGTCTACAACAAACTGACAGGAGATAGATAGATCTAGAACAAACTGACAGGAGATAGATAGTGACAGGAGATAGATAGTCTAGAACAAACTGACAGGAGATAGTCTAGAACAAACTGACAGGAGATAGATAGTCTAACAAACTGACAGGAGATAGATAGTCTAGAACAAACTGACAGGAGATAGTCTAGAACAAACTGACAGGAGATAGATAGTCTAACAAACAAACTGACAGGAGATAGATAGTCTAGACAGGAGATAGTCTACAACAAACTGACAGGAGATAGATAGTCTAGAACAAACTGACAGGAGATACAGGAGATAGTCTACAACAAACTGACAGGAGATAGATAGTCTACAACAAACTGACAGGAGATAGATAGTCTAGAACAAACTGACAGGAGATAGATAGTCTACAACAAACTGACAGGAGATAGATAGTCTAGAACAAACTGACAGGAGATAGATAGTCTACAACAAACTGACAGGAGATAGATAGTCTAGAACAAACTGACAGGAGATAGTCTAGAACAAACTGACAGGAGATAGATAGTCTACAACAAACTGACAGGAGATAGTCTAGAACAAACTGACAGGAGATAGTCTAGAACAAACTGACAGGAGATAGTCTAGAACAAACTGACAGGAGATAGTCAGGACATGAGGAGATAGTCTAGAACAAACTGACAGGAGATAGATAGTCTACAACAAACTGACAGGAGATAGTCTAGAACAAACTGACAGGAGATAGATAGTCTACAACAAACTGACAGGAGATAGATAGTCTAGAACAAACTGACAGGAGATAGTCTAGAACAAACTGACAGGAGATAGTCTAGAACAAACTGACAGGAGATAGATAGTCTACAACAAACTGACAGGAGATAGATAGTCTAGAACAAACTGACAGGAGATAGATAGTCTACAACAAACTGACAGGAGATAGATAGTCTACAACAAACTGACAGGAGATAGATAGTCTAGAACAAACTGACAGGAGATAGATAGTCTAGAACAAACTGACAGGAGATAGATAGTCTACAACAAACTGACAGGAGATAGATAGTCTAGAACAAACTGACAGGAGATAGATAGTCTACAACAAACTGACAGGAGATAGATAGTCTAGAACAAACTGACAGGAGATAGATCTAGAACAAACTGACAGGAGATAGATAGTCTACAACAAACTGACAGGAGATAGATAGTCTAGAACAAACTGACAGGAGATAGATAGTCTACAACAAACTGACAGGAGATAGATAGTCTACAACAAACTGACAGGAGATAGATAGTCTAGAACAAACTGACAGGAGATAGATAGTCTACAACAAACTGACAGGAGATAGATAGTCTAGAACAAACTGACAGGAGATAGATAGTCTAGAACAAACTGACAGGAGATAGATAGTCTACAACAAACTGACAGGAGATAGATAGTCTAGAACAAACTGACAGGAGATAGATAGTCTAGAACAAACTGACAGGAGATAGATAGTCTACAACAAACTGACAGGAGATAGATAGTCTACAACAAACTGACAGGAGATAGATAGTCTAGAACAAACTGACAGGAGATAGATAGTCTACAACAAACTGACAGGAGATAGATAGTCTAGAACAAACTGACAGGAGATAGATAGTCTACAACAAACTGACAGGAGATAGATAGTCTAGAACAAACTGACAGGAGATGACAGAGATAGTCTACAACAAACTGACAGGAGATAGTCTAGAACAAACTGACAGGAGATAGTCTAGAACAAACTGACAGGAGATAGATAGTCTACAACAAACTGACAGGAGATAGATAGTCTAGAACAAACTGACAGGAGATAGATAGTCAGGAGATAGTCTAGAACAAACTGACAGGAGATAGATAGTCTACAACAAACTGACAGGAGATAGATAGTCTACAACAAACTGACAGGAGATAGTCTAGAACAAACTGACAGGAGATAGATAGTCTACAACAAACTGACAGGAGATAGATAGTCTAGAACAAACTGACAGGAGATAGTCTAGAACAAACTGACAGGAGATAGATAGTCTACAACAAACTGACAGGAGATAGATAGTCTACAACAAACTGACAGGAGATAGATAGTCTAGAACAAACTGACAGGAGATAGATAGTCTACAACAAACTGACAGGAGATAGTCTAGAACAAACTGACAGGAGATAGATAGTCTACAACAAACTGACAGGAGATAGATAGTCTACAACAAACTGACAGGAGATAGTCTAGAACAAACTGACAGGAGATAGTCTAGAACAAACTGACAGGAGATAGATAGTCTACAACAAACTGACAGGAGATAGATAGTCTACAACAAACTGACAGGAGATAGATAGTCTACAACAAACTGACAGGAGATAGTCTAGAACAAACTGACAGGAGATAGATAGTCTACAACAAACTGACAGGAGATAGATAGTCTAGAACAAACTGACAGGAGATAGTCTAGAACAAACTGACAGGAGATAGTCTAGAACAAACTGACAGGAGATAGATAGTCTACAACAAACTGACAGGAGATAGATAGTCTAGAACAAACTGACAGGAGATAGATAGTCTACAACAAACTGACAGGAGATAGATAGATAGTCTAGAACAAACTGACAGGAGATAGTCTAGAACAAACTGACAGGAGATAGATAGTCTACAACAAACTGACAGGAGATAGTCTAGAACAAACTGACAGGAGATAGATAGTCTACAACAAACTGACAGGAGATAGTCTAGAACAAACTGACAGGAGATAGTCTAGAACAAACTGACAGGAGATAGATAGTCTACAACAAACTGACAGGAGATAGATAGTCTAGAACAAACTGACAGGAGATAGTCTAGAACAAACTAACAGGAGATAGATAGTCTACAACAAACTGACAGGAGATAGATAGTCAGAACAAACTGACAGGAGATAGATAGTCTAGAACAAACTGACAGGAGATAGATAGTCTAAACAAACTGACAGGAGATAGATAGTCTACAACAAACTGACAGGAGATAGATAGTCTACAACAAACTGACAGGAGATAGATAGTCTACAACAAACTGACAGGAGATAGATAGTCTACAACAAACTGACAGGAGATAGATAGTCTACAACAAACTGACAGGAGATAGATAGTCTACAACAAACTGACAGGAGATAGTCTACAACAAACTGACAGGAGATAGATAGTCTACAACAACAAATAGATAGTCTAGAACAAACTGACTGACAGGAGATAGATGACAGGAGATAGATAGTCTAGAACAAACTGACAGGAGATAGATAGTCTACAACAAACTGACAGGAGATAGTCTAGAGATAGATAGTCTACAACAAACTGACAGGAGATAGTCTAGACAGGAGATAGATAGTCTACAACAAACTGACAGGAGATAGATAGTCTACAACAAACTGACAGGAGATAGATAGTCTACAACAAACTGACAGGAGATAGATAGTCTAGAACAAACTGACAGGAGATAGATAGTCTACAACAAACTGACAGGAGATAGATAGTCTAGAACAAACTGACAGGAGATAGATAGTCTACAACAAACTGACAGGAGATAGATAGTCTACAACAAACTGACAGGAGATAGATAGTCTACAACAAACTGACAGGAGATATCTACAACAAACTGACAGGAGATAGATCTAGAACAAACTGACAGGAGATAGTCTCTAGAACAAACTGACAGGAGATAGATAGTCTACAACAAACTGACAGGAGATAGTCTAGAACAAACTGACAGGAGATAGATAGTCTAGAACAAACTGACAGGAGATAGATAGTCTACAACAAACTGACAGGAGATAGATAGTCTAGAACAAACTGACAGGAGATAGTCTAGAACAAACTGACAGGAGATAGTCTAGAACAAACTGACAGGAGATAGATAGTCTACAACAAACTGACAGGAGATAGAGAACAAACTAACAGGAGATAGTCTAGAACAAACTGACAGGAGATAGATAGTCTACAACAAACTGACAGGAGATAGTCTAGAACAAACTGACAGGAGATAGTCTAGAACAAACTGACAGGAGATAGATAGTCTACAACAAACTGACAGGAGATAGTCTAGAACAAACTGACAGGAGATAGATAGTCTACAACAAACTGACAGGAGATAGATAGTCTAGAACAAACTGACAGGAGATAGTCTAGAACAAACTGACAGGAGATAGATAGTCTACAACAAACTGACAGGAGATAGATAGTCTAGAACAAACTGACAGGAGATAGTCTAGAACAAACTGACAGGAGATAGATAGTCTAGAACAAACTGACAGGAGATAGATAGTCTAGAACAAACTGACAGGAGATAGATAGTCTAGAACAAACTGACAGGAGATAGATAGTCTAGAACAAACTGAACAGGAGATAGATAGTCTACAACAAACTGACAGGAGATAGATAGTCTACAACAAACTGACAGGAGATAGATAGTCTAGAACAAACTGACAGGAGATAGTCTAGAACAAACTGACAGGAGATAGATAGTCTACAACAAACTGACAGGAGATAGATAGTCTAGAACAAACTGACAGGAGATAGTCTACAACAAACTGACAGGAGATAGATAGTCTAGAACAAACTAACAGGAGATAGATAGTCTACAACAAACTGACAGGAGATAGATAGTCTACAACAAACTGACAGGAGATAGATAGTCTACAACAAACTGACAGGAGATAGATAGTCTACAACAAACTGACAGGAGATAGATAGTCTACAACAAACTGACAGGAGATAGATAGTCTAGAACAAACTGACAGGAGATAGATAGTCTACAACAAACTGACAGGAGATAGATAGTCTACAACAAACTGACAGGAGATAGATAGAACAAACTCTAGCAAACAAACTGACAGGAGATAGATAGTCTAGAACAAACTGACAGGAGATAGATAGTCTACAACAAACTGACAGGAGATAGATAGTCTAGAACAAACTGACAGGAGATAGATAGTCTACAACAAACTGACAGGAGATAGATAGTCTACAACAAACTGACAGGAGACAAACTGATAGTCTACAAACAAACTGACAGGAGATAGATAGTCTAGAACAAACTGACAGGAGATAGATAGTCTACAACAAACTGACAGGAGATAGATAGTCTACAAACAAACTGACAGGAGATAGATAGTCTAGAACAAACTGACAGGAGATAGATAGTCTACAACAAACTGACAGGAGATAGATAGTCTACAACAAACTGACAGGAGATAGATAGTCTACAACAAACTGACAGGAGACAGATAGTCTACAACAAACTGACAGGAGATAGATAGTCTAGAACAAACTGACAGGAGATAGATAGTCTACAACAAACTGACAGGAGATAGATAGTCTACAACAAACTGACAGGAGATAGATAGTCGACAACAAACTGACAGGAGATAGATAGTCTAGAACAAACTGACAGGAGATAGATAGTCTACAACAAACTGACAGGAGATAGATAGTCTACAACAAACTGACAGGAGACAGATAGTCTACAACAAACTGACAGGAGATAGATAGTCTACAACAAACTGACAGGAGATAGATAGTCTACAACAAACTGACAGGAGATATCTAGAACAAACTGACAGGAGATAGATAGTCTACAACAAACTGACAGGAGATAGATAGTCTAGAACAAACTGACAGGAGACAGATAGTCTACAACAAACTGACAGGAGATAGATAGTCTAGAACAAACTGACAGGAGATAGATAGTCTACTACAAACTGACAGGAGATAGATGACAGTCTACAACAAACTGACAGGAGATAGATAGTCTAGAACAAACTGACAGGAGATAGATAGTCTACAACAAACTGACAGGAGATAGATAGTCTACAACAAACTGACAGGAGATAGATAGTCTACAACAAACTGACAGGAGACAGATAGTCTACAACAAACTGACAGGAGATAGATAGTCTAGAACAAACTGACAGGAGATAGATAGTCTACAACAAACTGACAGGAGATAGATAGTCTACAACAAACTGACAGGAGATAGATAGTCTACAACAAACTGACAGGAGATAGATAGTCTACAACAAACTGACAGGAGATAGATAGTCTAGAACAAACTGACAGGAGATAGATAGTCTAGAACAAACTGACAGGAGATAGATAGTCTACAACAAACTGACAGGAGATAGATAGTCTACAACAAACTGACAGGAGATAGATAGTCTACAACAAACTGACAGGAGATAGATAGTCTACAACAAACTGACAGGAGATAGATAGTCTAGAACAAACTGACAGATAGATAGTCTACAACAAACTGACAGGAGATAGATAGTCTACAACAAACTGACAGGAGACAGATAGTCTACAACAAACTGACAGGAGATAGATAGTCTACAACAAACTGACAGGAGATAGATAGTCTGACAGGAGATAGTCAAACAAACTGACAGGAGATAGATAGTCTACAACAAACTGACAGGAGATAGATAGTCTAGAACAAACTGACAGGATAGATAGTCTACAACAAACTGACAACAAACAAACTGACAGGAGATAGATAGTCTATAGATAGTCTACAACAAACTGACAGGAGATAGATAGTCTACAACAAACTGACAGGAGATAGATAGTCTAGAACAAACTGACAGGAGATAGATAGTCTACAACAAACTGACAGGAGATAGATAGTCTACAACAAACTGACAGGAGATAGATAGTCTACAACAAACTGACAGGAGATAGATAGTCTGACAGGAGATAGAACAAACTGACAGGAGATAGATAGTCTAGAACAAACTGACAGGAGATAGATAGTCTACAACAAACTGACAGGAGATAGATAGTCTACAACAAACTGACAGGAGATAGATAGTGACAGGAGATAGATAGTCTACAACAAACTGACAGGAGATAGATAGTCTACAACAAACTGACAGGAGATAGATAGTCTACAACAAACTGACAGGAGATAGATAGTCTAGAACAAACTGACAGGAGATAGATAGTCTACAACAAACTGACAGGAGATAGATAGTCTAGAACAAACTGACAGGAGATAGATAGTCTACAACAAACTGACAGGAGATAGATAGTCTAGAACAAACTGACAGGAGATAGATAGTCTACAACAAACTGACAGGAGATAGATAGTCTACAACAAACTGACAGGAGATAGATAGTCTACAAAAACTGACAGGAGATCTAGAACAAACTGACAGGAGATAGATAGTCTACAACAAACTGACAGGAGATAGATAGTCTACAACAAACTGACAGGAGATAGATAGTCTACAACAAACTGACAGGAGATAGATAGTCTACAACAAACTGACAGGAGATAGATGAGGAGATCTACAACAAACTGACAGGAGATAGATAGTCTACAACAAACTGACAGGAGATAGATAGTCTAGAACAAACTGACAGGAGATAGATAGTCTACAACAAACTGACAGGAGATAGATAGTCTACAACAAACTGACAGGAGATAGATAGTCTACAACAAACTGAAAGATAGATCTAGAACAAACTGGAGATAGATAGTCTAGAACAAACTGACAGGAGATAGATAGTCTAGAACAAACTGACAGGAGATAGATAGTCTACAACAAACTGACAGGAGATAGATAGTCTACAACAAACTGACAGGAGATAGATAGTCTACAACAAACTGACAGGAGATAGATAGTCTACAACAAACTGACAGGAGATAGATAGTCTACAACAAACTGACAGGAGATAGATAGTCTACAACAAACTGACAGGAGATAGATAGTCTACAACAAACTGACAGGAGATAGATAGTCTACAACAAACTGACAGGAGATAGATAGTCTAGAACAAACTGACAGGAGATAGATAGTCTACAACAAACTGACAGGAGATAGATAGTCTACAACAAACTGACAGGAGATAGATAGTCTACAACAAACTGACAGGAGATAGATAGTCTAGAACAAACTGACAGGAGATAGATAGTCTACAACAAACTGACAGGAGATAGATAGTCTAGAACAAACTGACAGGAGATAGATAGTCTACAACAAACTGACAGGAGATAGATACAGGAGATAGATAGTCAACAAACTGACAGGAGATAGATAGTCTACAACAAACTGACAGGAGATAGATAGTCTAGAACAAACTGACAGGAGATAGATAGTCTACAACAAACTGACAGATAGAGATAGATAGTCTACAACAAACTGACAGGAGATAGATAGTCTACAACAAACTGACAGGAGATAGATAGTCTACAACAAACTGACAGGAGATAGATAGTCTACAACAAACTGACAGGAGATAGATAGTCTGACAACAAACTGACAGGAGATGATAGATAGTCTACAACAAACTGACAGGAGATAGATAGTCTAGAACAAACTGACAGGAGATAGATAGTCTACAACAAACTGACAGGAGATAGATAGTCTACAACAAACTGACAGGAGATAGATAGTCTACAACAAACTGACAGGAGATAGATAGTCTAGAACAAACTGACAGGAGATAGATAGTCTACAACAAACTGACAGGAGATAGATAGTCTACAACAAACTGACAGGAGATAGATAGTCTACAACAAACTGACAGGAGATAGATAGTCTACAACAAACTGACAGGAGATAGATAGTCTACAACAAACTGACAGGAGATATCTAGAACAAACTGACAGGAGATAGATAGTCTACAACAAACTGACAGGAGATAGATAGTCTAGAACAAACTGACAGGAGACAGATAGTCTACAACAAACTGACAGGAGATAGATAGTCTAGAACAAACTGACAGGAGATAGATAGTCTACAACAAACTGACAGGAGATAGATAGTCTACAACAAACTGACAGGAGATAGATAGTCTAGAACAAACTGACAGGAGATAGATAGTCTACAACAAACTGACAGGAGATAGATAGTCTACAACAAACTGACAGGAGATAGATAGTCTACAACAAACTGACAGGAGATAGATAGTCACAACAAAACTGAGAGATAGTCTACAACAAACTGACAGGAGATAGATAGTCTAGAACAAACTGACAGGAGATAGATAGTCTACAACAAACTGACAGGAGATAGATAGTCTACAACAAACTGACAGGAGATAGATAGTCGACAACAAACTGACAGGAGATAGATAGTCTAGAACAAACTGACAGGAGATAGATAGTCTAGAACAAACTGACAGGAGATAGATAGTCTACAACAAACTGACAGGAGATAGATAGTCTACAACAAACTGACAGGAGACAGATAGTCTACAACAAACTGACAGGAGATAGATAGTCTGACAAGATAAACAAACTGACAGGAGATAGATAGTCTACAACAAACTGACAGGAGATAGATAGTCTACAACAAACTGACAGGAGATAGATAGTCTACAACAAACTGACAGGAGATAGATAGTCTACAACAAACTGACAGGAGATAGATAGTCTAGAACAAACTGACAGGAGATAGATAGTCTACAACAAACTGACAGGAGATAGATAGTCTACAACAAACTGACAGGAGATAGATAGTCTACAACAAACTGACAGGAGACAGATAGTCTACAACAAACTGACAGGAGATAGATAGTCTAGAACAAACTGACAGGAGATAGATAGTCTACAACAAACTGACAGGAGATAGATAGTCTACAACAAACTGACAGGAGATAGATAGTCGACAACAAACTGACAGGAGATAGATAGTCTAGAACAAACTGACAGGAGATAGATAGTCTACAAACTGACAAACTGACAGGAGATAGATAGTCTACAACAAACTGACAGGAGACAGATAGTCTACAACAAACTGACAGGAGATAGATAGTCTACAAAAACTGATAGTCTACAACAAACTGACAGGAGATAGATAGTCTACAACAAACTGACAGGAGATAGATAGTCTACAACAAACTGACAGGAGATATCTAGAACAAACTGACAGGAGATAGATAGAACAAACTGACAGGAGATAGATAGTCTGACAACAAACTGACAGGAGATAGATAGTCTAGAACAAACTGACAGGAGATAGATAGTCTAGAACAAACTGACAGGAGATAGATAAACTGACTAGTCTAAACAAACTGACAGGAGATAGATAGTCTAGAACAAACTGACAGGAGATAGATAGTCTACAACAAACTGACAGGAGATAGATAGTCTAGAACAAACTGACAGGAGATAGATAGTCTACAACAAACTGACAGGAGATAGATAGTCTACAACAAACTGACAGGAGATAGATAGTCTACAACAAACTGACAGGAGACAGATAGTCTACAACAAACTGACAGGAGATAGATAGTCTAGAACAAACTGACAGGAGATAGATAGTCTACAACAAACTGACAGGAGATAGATAGTCTACAACAAACTGACAGGAGATAGATAGTCGACAACAAACTGACAGGAGATAGATAGTCTAGAACAAACTGACAGGAGATAGATAGTCTAGAACAAACTGACAGGAGATAGATAGTCTACAACAAACTGACAGGAGATAGATAGTCTACAACAAACTGACAGGAGACAGATAGTCTACAACAAACTGACAGGAGATAGATAGTCTACAACAAACTGACAGGAGATAGATAGTCTACAACAAACTGACAGGAGATAGATAGTCTACAACAAACTGACAGGAGATAGATAGTCTACAACAACCTGACAGGAGATAGATAGTCTAGAACAAACTGACAGGAGATAGATAGTCTACAACAAACTGACAGGAGATAGATAGTCTGCAACAAACTGACAGGAGATAGATAGTCTAGAACAAACTGACAGGAGATAGATAGTCTACAACAAACTGACAGGAGATAGATAGTCTAGAACAAACTGACAGGAGATAGATAGTCTACAACAAACTGACAGGAGATAGATAGTCTACAACAAACTGACAGGAGACAGATAGTCTACAACAAACTGACAGGAGATAGATAGTCTAGAACAAACTGACAGGAGATAGATAGTCTACAACAAACTGACAGGAGATAGATAGTCTACAACAAACTGACAGGAGATAGATAGTCTAGAACAAACTGACAGGAGATAGATAGTCTACAACAAACTGACAGGAGATAGATAGTCTACAACAAACTGACAGGAGACAGATAGTCTACAACAAACTGACAGGAGATAGATAGTCTAGAACAAACTGACAGGAGATAGATAGTCTACAACAAACTGACAGGAGATAGATAGTCTACAACAAACTGACAGGAGATAGATAGTCGACAAACAAACTGACAGGAGATAGATAGTCTAGAACAAACTGACAGGAGATAGATAGTCTACAACAAACTGACAGGAGATAGATAGTCTACAACAAACTGACAGGAGATAGATAGTCTACAACAAACTGACAGGAGATAGATAGTCTACAAACAAACTGACAGGAGATAGATAGTCTACAACAAACTGACAGGAGATAGATAGTCTACAACAAAACTGACAGACAGAGATAGATAGTCTACAACAAACTGACAGGAGATAGATAGTCTACAACAAACTGACAGGAGATAGATAGTCTACAACAAACTGACAGGAGATAGATAGTCTACAACAAACTGACAGGAGATAGATAGTCTACAACAAACTGACAGGAGATAGATAGTCTACAACAAACTGACAGGAGATAGATAGTCTAGAACAAACTGACAGGAGATAGATAGTCTACAACAAACTGACAGGAGATAGTCTAGAACAAACTGACAGGAGATAGATCGTCTAGAACAAACTGACAGGAGATAGATAGTCTAGAACAAACTGACAGGAGATAGATAGTCTAGAACAAACTGACAGGAGATAGTCTAGAACAAACTGACAGGAGATAGATAGTCTAGAACAAACTGACAGGAGATAGATAGTCTACAACAAACTGACAGGAGATAGATAGTCTACAACAAAACTGACAGGAGATAGATAGTCTACAACAAACTGACAGGAGATAGATAGTCTACAACAAACTGACAGGAGATAGATAGTCTACAACAAACTGACAGGAGATAGATAGTCTACAACAAACTGACAGGAGATAGATAGTCTACAACAAACTGACAGGAGATATCTACAACAAACTGACAGGAGATAGTCTAGAACAAACTGACAGGAGATAGTCTAGAACAAACTGACAGGAGATAGTCTACAACAAACTGACAGGAGATAGATAGTCTACAACAAACTGACAGGAGATAGTCTAGAACAAACTGACAGGAGATAGTCTAGAACAAACTGACAGGAGATAGTCTAGAACAAACTGACAGGAGATAGATAGTCTACAACAAACTGACAGGAGATAGTCTAGAACAAACTGACAGGAGATAGATAGTCTACAACAAACTGACAGGAGATAGATAGTCTAGAACAAACTGACAGGAGATAGTCTAGAACAAACTGACAGGAGATAGTCTAGAACAAACTGACAGGAGATAGATAGTCTACAACAAACTGACAGGAGATAGATAGTCTAGAACAAACTGACAGGAGATAGTCTACAACAAACTGACAGGAGATAGATAGTCTAGAACAAACTAACAGGAGATAGATAGTCTACAACAAACTGACAGGAGATAGATAGTCTACAACAAACTGACAGGAGATAGATAGTCTACAACAAACTGACAGGAGATAGATAGTCTACAACAAACTGACAGGAGATAGATAGTCTACAACAAACTGACAGGAGATAGATAGTCTAGAACAAACTGACAGGAGATAGATAGTCTACAACAAACTGACAGGAGATAGATAGTCTACAACAAACTGACAGGAGACAGATAGTCTACAACAAACTGACAGGAGATAGATAGTCTAGAACAAACTGACAGGAGATAGATAGTCTACAACAAACTGACAGGAGATAGATAGTCTACAACAAACTGACAGGAGATAGATAGTCTACAACAACCTGACAGGAGATAGATAGTCTAGAACAAACTGACAGGAGATAGATAGTCTACAACAAACTGACAGGAGATAGATAGTCTGCAACAAACTGACAGGAGATAGATAGTCTAGAACAAACTGACAGGAGATAGATAGTCTACAACAAACTGACAGGAGATAGATAGTCTAGAACAAACTGACAGGAGATAGATAGTCTACAACAAACTGACAGGAGATAGATAGTCTACAACAAACTGACAGGAGACAGATAGTCTACAACAAACTGACAGGAGATAGATAGTCTAGAACAAACTGACAGGAGATAGATAGTCTACAACAAACTGACAGGAGATAGATAGTCTACAACAAACTGACAGGAGATAGATAGTCGACAACAAACTGACAGGAGATAGATAGTCTAGAACAAACTGACAGGAGATAGATAGTCTACAACAAACTGACAGGAGATAGATAGTCTACAACAAACTGACAGGAGATAGATAGTCTACAACAAACTGACAGGAGATAGATAGTCTACAACAAACTGACAGGAGATAGATAGTCTACAACAAACTGACAGGAGATAGATAGTCTACAACAAAACTGACAGGAGATAGATAGTCTACAACAAACTGACAGGAGATAGATAGTCTACAACAAACTGACAGGAGATAGATAGTCTACAACAAACTGACAGGAGATAGATAGTCTACAACAAACTGACAGGAGATAGATAGTCTACAACAAACTGACAGGAGATAGATAGTCTACAACAAACTGACAGGAGATATCTAGAACAAACTGACAGGAGATAGATAGTCTACAACAAACTGACAGGAGATAGTCTAGAACAAACTGACAGGAGATAGATCGTCTAGAACAAACTGACAGGAGATAGATAGTCTAGAACAAACTGACAGGAGATAGATAGTCTAGAACAAACTGACAGGAGATAGTCTAGAACAAACTGACAGGAGATAGATAGTCTAGAACAAACTGGCAGGAGATAGTCTAGAACAAACTGACAGGAGATAGATAGTCTACAACAAACTGACAGGAGATAGATAGTCTACAACAAACTGACAGGAGATAGATAGTCTACAACAAACTGACAGGAGATAGATAGTCTACAACAAACTGACAGGAGATATCTAGAACAAACTGACAGGAGATAGATAGTCTACAACAAACTGACAGGAGATAGTCTAGAACAAACTGACAGGAGATAGATCGTCTAGAACAAACTGACAGGAGATAGATAGTCTAGAACAAACTGACAGGAGATAGATAGTCTAGAACAAACTGACAGGAGATAGTCTAGAACAAACTGACAGGAGATAGATAGTCTAGAACAAACTGGCAGGAGATAGTCTAGAACAAACTGACAGGAGATAGATAGTCTACAACAAACTGACAGGAGATAGATAGTCTACAACAAACTGACAGGAGATAGTCTACAACAAACTGACAGGAGATAGATAGTCTAGAACAAACTGACAGGAGATAGATAGTCTAGAACAAACTGACAGGAGATAGATAGTCTAGAACAAACTGACAGGAGATAGATAGTCTAGAACAAACTGACAGGAGATAGATAGTCTAGAACAAACTGACAGGAGATAGATAGTCTAGAACAAACTGACAGGAGATAGATAGTCTACAACAAACTGACAGGAGATAGATAGTCTACAACAAACTGACAGGAGATAGATAGTCTAGAACAAACTGACAGGAGATAGATAGTCTACAACAAACTGACAGGAGATAGATAGTCTAGAACAAACTGACAGGAGATAGATAGTCTACAACAAACTGACAGGAGATAGATAGTCTACAACAAACTGACAGGAGATAGATAGTCTACAACAAACTGACAGGAGATAGATAGTCTAGAACAAACTGACAGGAGATAGATAGTCTACAACAAACTGACAGGAGATAGATAGTCTAGAACAAACTGACAGGAGATAGATAGTCTACAACAAACTGACAGGAGATAGATAGTCTACAACAAACTGACAGGAGATAGATAGTCTACAACAAACTGACAGGAGATAGATAGTCTACAACAAACTGACAGGAGATAGATAGTCTACAACAAACTGACAGGAGATAGATAGTCTAGAACAAACTGACAGGAGATAGATAGTCTAGAACAAACTGCCAGGAGATAGATAGTCTACAACAAACTGACAGGAGATAGATAGTCTAGAACAAACTGACAGGAGATAGATAGTCTAGAACAAACTGACAGGAGATAGATAGTCTAGAACAAACTGACAGGAGATAGATAGTCTAGAACAAACTGACAGGAGATAGATAGTCTAGAACAAACTGACAGGAGATAGATAGTCTACAACAAACTGACAGGAGATAGATAGTCTACAACAAACTGACAGGAGATAGATAGTATACAAAAAACTGACAGGAGATAGTCTACAACAAACTGACAGGAGATAGATAGTCTAGAACAAACTGACAGGAGATAGATAGTCTAGAACAAACTGACAGGAGATAGATAGTCTACAACAAACTGACAGGAGATAGATAGTCTACAACAAACTGACAGGAGATAGATAGTCTACAACAAACTGACAGGAGATATATAGTCTACAACAAACTGACAGGAGATAGATAGTCTACAACAAACTGACAGGAGATAGATAGTCTACAACAAACTGACAGGAGATAGATAGTCTACAACAAACTGACAGGAGATAGATAGTCTACAACAAACTGACAGGAGATAGATAGTCTACAACAAACTGACAGGAGATAGATAGTCTACAACAACCTGACAGGAGATAGATAGTCTAGAACAAACTGACAGGAGATAGATAGTCTAGAACAAACTGACAGGAGATAGATAGTCTACAACAAACTGACAGGAGATAGATAGTCTACAACAAACTGACAGGAGATAGATAGTCTACAACAAACTGACAGGAGATAGATAGTCTACAACAAACTGACAGGAGATAGATAGTCTACAACAAACTGACAGGAGATAGATAGTCTAGAACAAACTGACAGGAGATAGATAGTCTAGAACAAACTGCCAGGAGATAGATAGTCTACAACAAACTGACAGGAGATAGATAGTCTAGAACAAACTGACAGGAGATAGATAGTCTAGAACAAACTGACAGGAGATAGATAGTCTAGAACAAACTGACAGGAGATAGATAGTCTAGAACAAACTGACAGGAGATAGATAGTCTAGAACAAACTGACAGGAGATAGATAGTCTAGAACAAACTGACAGGAGATAGATAGTCTACAACAAACTGACAGGAGATAGATAGTCTACAACAAACTGACAGGAGATAGATAGTATACAAAAAACTGACAGGAGATAGTCTACAACAAACTGACAGGAGATAGATAGTCTAGAACAAACTGACAGGAGATAGATAGTCTAGAACAAACTGACAGGAGATAGATAGTCTACAACAAACTGACAGGAGATAGATAGTCTACAACAAACTGACAGGAGATAGATAGTCTACAACAAACTGACAGGAGATATATAGTCTACAACAAACTGACAGGAGATAGATAGTCTACAACAAACTGACAGGAGATAGATAGTCTACAACAAACTGACAGGAGATAGATAGTCTACAACAAACTGACAGGAGATAGATAGTCTACAACAAACTGACAGGAGATAGATAGTCTACAACAAACTGACAGGAGATAGATAGTCTACAACAACCTGACAGGAGATAGATAGTCTAGAACAAACTGACAGGAGATAGATAGTCTAGAACAAACTGACAGGAGATAGATAGTCTACAACAAACTGACAGGAGATAGATAGTCTACAACAAACTGACAGGAGATAGATAGTCTACAACAAACTGACAGGAGATAGATAGTCTACAACAAACTGACAGGAGATAGATAGTCTACAACAAACTGACAGGAGATAGATAGTCTAGAACAAACTGACAGGAGATAGATAGTCTAGAACAAACTGCCAGGAGATAGATAGTCTACAACAAACTGACAGGAGATAGATAGTCTAGAACAAACTGACAGGAGATAGATAGTCTAGAACAAACTGACAGGAGATAGATAGTCTAGAACAAACTGACAGGAGATAGATAGTCTAGAACAAACTGACAGGAGATAGATAGTCTAGAACAAACTGACAGGAGATAGATAGTCTACAACAAACTGACAGGAGATAGATAGTCTACAACAAACTGACAGGAGATAGATAGTATACAAAAAACTGACAGGAGATAGTCTACAACAAACTGACAGGAGATAGATAGTCTAGAACAAACTGACAGGAGATAGATAGTCTACAACAAACTGACAGGAGATAGATAGTCTAGAACAAACTGACAGGAGATAGATAGTCTACAACAAACTGACAGGAGATAGATAGTCTACAACAAACTGACAGGAGATAGATAGTCTACAACAAACTGACAGGAGATATATAGTCTACAACAAACTGACAGGAGATAGATAGTCTACAACAAACTGACAGGAGATAGATAGTCTACAACAAACTGACAGGAGATAGATAGTCTACAACAAACTGACAGGAGATAGATAGTCTACAACAAACTGACAGGAGATAGATAGTCTACAACAAACTGACAGGAGATAGATAGTCTACAACAACCTGACAGGAGATAGATAGTCTAGAACAAACTGACAGGAGATAGATAGTCTAGAACAAACTGACAGGAGATAGATAGTCTACAACAAACTGACAGGAGATAGTCTACAACAAACTGACAGGAGATAGATAGTCTACAACAAACTGACAGGAGATAGATAGTCTACAACAAACTGACAGGAGATAGTCTAGAACAAACTGACAGGAGCTAGATAGTCTAGAACAAACTGACAGGAGATAGATAGTCTACAACAAACTGACAGGAGATAGTCTAGAACAAACTGACAGGAGATAGATAGTCTACAACAAACTGACAGGAGATAGATCGTCTAGAACAAACTGACAGGAGATAGATAGTCTACAACAAACTGACAGGAGATAGATAGTCTACAACAAACTGACAGGAGATAGATAGTCTACAACAAACTAGCAGTTCATAGATTCCTGTCCACCGGTGTTGAGCTCAATTCTATTTAAATTCATTCAATTCAAGAAGTAAACTGACATTCTAATTCAGTTTACTTCCTGAATTGACTGAATGTAAATGACCATAGGCCTGCTGTCCACTTGGCTCATGTCTCTTTGCCTCTTGCCTCATCCTCCCCTCTGCACCAACCTGGGATTTCAATCTAAATTTTGGAACCATGAAATATGGATACGGAACAAGAAAAGATTTGACGTAAACTGAGCCAGAATACCATAGACTACAGCACTAGAATACAACAGCAGTTCATGTTTTATTGAAGAGTTTAGTACAGCAGAGGGATTGCACACACACACACACACACACACACACACACACACACACACACACACACACACACACACACACGCATGCAAACACACACACACACGCATGCAAACACCCACACCCGCACACACACACGCATGCAAACACCCACGCGCGCACACACACACACACACACACGCACACACACACACACACGCACGCACACACGCACGCACGCACACACGCACGCAAACAGCACACACACACGCACGCAAACAGCACACACACGCACGCAAACAGCACACACACACACACACGCACGCACGCAAACAGCACACACACGCAAACAGCACACACACACACGCACACACATGCACACACACGCAAACAGCACACACACGCGCACACACGCAAACAAACACATGCGTGCGCGCGTACACACACACACACACACACACACGTGATCCACAGTGCTGTTGCCTTCCAAAAAGAGAAGAATAGCAGCAACACTGAGGTTTGGATAATGTAGAAAATGGAGAGAGGCAGGGAGGAATGGATGGTTGGAAGTAGAGATGCAGCTTGTCTCTCGTCTCTAAATTGGCTGGCCTAATGAAGCAGCTACGATCAATACTGGCACTGGGAGAGAAATGCCTCTCATGTATACATATGGCTTCATTGATGCTCTCACCACTTACCCAGAATGCATAGTAACCGATTCTGTTGTGTGTTT
The DNA here is from genome assembly GCF_034236695.1 of Oncorhynchus nerka. Taxonomy (NCBI): domain Eukaryota; kingdom Metazoa; phylum Chordata; class Actinopteri; order Salmoniformes; family Salmonidae; genus Oncorhynchus; species Oncorhynchus nerka. The sequence continues at coordinate 86,122,093 of NC_088399.1, read as the reverse complement.
TTCCATTCTCATCATCTGCTGCTGTCATAATTCAGTTCTGTTATATCAAGGATGGGTTACGAATACAGATGGAACCCTATTCTCTACATAGCGCACTACTTACCCTATGGGCCTTGGTCAAAAGTAGTACACTACTTCCCCTATGGGCCTTGGTCAAAAGTAGTACACTACTTACCCCATGGGCCTTAGTCAAAAGTAGTACACTACTTACCCTATGGGCCTTGGTCAAAAATAGTACACTACTTCCCCTATGGGTCTTGGTCAAAAGTAGTACACTACTTACCCTATGGGCCTTAGTCAAAAGTAGTACACTACTTACCCCATGGGTCTTGGTCAAAAGTAGTACACTACTTACCCCATGGGCCTTGGTCAAAAGTAGTACACTACTTCCCCTATGGGCCTTGGTCAAAAGTAGTACACTACTTACCCTATGGGCCTTGGTCAAAAGTAGTACACTACTTACCCTATGGGCCTTGGTCAAAAGTAGTACACTACTTACCCTATGGGCCTTGGTCAAAAGTAGTACACTACTTACCCTATGGGCCTTGGTCAAAAGTAGTACACTACTTACCCTATGGGCCTTGGTCAAAAGTAGTACACTACTTACCCCATGGGCCTTGGTCAAAAGTAGTACACTACTTCCCCTATGGGCCCTGGTCAAAAGTAATGCACTACATAAGGAATAGGCTGTGATTTGGGATGCACAGCCCAGAGGGCTGAGTGAATTGACAGGATGTAGACAACATGGAATGTGACAAATAATAGGCCTGCTGTATAGTGTTCCAGTCATGCATAACAGATGACACCTTAATGTAAGAATATACATATACACTCTCATTAAACTGTGCCCCCCATCCACCCTTTCCCCTCCAAATTACAAGGAGAAAATGACTGGGGAACATCCTTTTTCATTACACACTAGACGCAGCTGAAAATGAACAGCGACTCCTCCACAGACATCTAATTGGCGACTGAGAGGTCGACAGATTCTACGAGGGCATTTCCTGGCACTCAATGAGCCATTTACCACAGAATAGAAACCCATACTTGGAGTCAATGAACCATTCTCTGCCATTATGTGGAGCAGAAACAATGAATTGTTGTAGCAGGCAAAAGGAAAGGCTCGTATTTGGAGTCTTGGCCCAGGATGCCCGCCAGCGAGATTCTTGGTGCCAGAAGTGTTTTGGGCAAGCGTTTTCTGTAATATAATGAGGAGTTGAGAGGAGCATGTTTAATCCTCCTATAAAGAAGGTCGCCAAGAATTGTTTTGCAAAGTGAAAAAGATGAAAAAACATGTTGATCAAGCTATAAGATAACAGCTGGAACAACACACATCTATCTCTCTCAATTCCATTCAAATGACTTTATTGGCATGGGAAACATATGGTTTACATTGTCAAAGCCCTCTCTCACTTTCTCTGCCCCCCTCTCTCGCCCTCATTCTCCTTTTATTTCTCTCTCTCTCTCTCGCCCTCTTTCTCCTTTAATTTCTCTCTCTCTCTCTCTCTCTCTCTCTCTCTCTCTCTCTCTCTCTCTCTCTCTCTCTCTCTCTCTCTCAATTCAATTCAAAGGGCTTTATTGGCATTGGAAACATGTTTACATTGTCAAATCCCTTTCTCGCCCTTTCTCTCTGTCTCTGCCTCCCACCCTCTGTCTTTCTCTCTCCCCCTCCCTCTCTCTCCTTCTCTTTCTCTGCCCCCACCCTCTCTGTCTCTCTCTCTCCCCCTCCCTCTCTCTCCTTCTCTTTCTCTGCCCCCACCCTCTCTGTCTTTCTCTCTCCCCTCCCTCTCTCTCCTTCTCTTTCTCTTTCTCTTTCTCTTCTTCCCCACCCTCTCTGTCTTTCTCTCTCCCCTCCCTCTCTCCTCCTTCTCTTTCTCTTTCTCTTCCTCCCCACCCTCTCTGTCTTTCTCTCTCCCCCCTCCCTCTCTCTCCTTCTCTTTCTCCCCCTCTCTGTCTTTCTCTCTCCCCCCTCCCTCTCTCCTTTCTCTTTCTCTTTCTCTTCCTCCCCACCCTCTCTGTCTTTCTCTCTCCCCTCCCCTCTCTCTCCTTCTCTTTCTCTTTCTCTTCCTCCCCACCCTCTCTGTCTTTCTCTCTCCCCCTCCCTCTCTCTCCTTCTCTTTCTCTTTCTCTTCCCCCCACCCTTTCTGTCTTTCTCTCTCCCCCTCCCCCTCTCTCTCCTTCTCTTTCTCTTTCTCTGCCCCCCACCCTTTCTGTCTTTCTCTCTCCCCCTCCCTCTCTCTCCTTCTCTTTCTCTTTCTCTGCCCCCCACCCGCTCTGTCTTTCTCTCTCCCCCTCCCTCTCTCTCCTTCTCTTTCTCTGTCTCTGCCCCCCCCACCCTTTCTGTCTTTCTCTCTCCCCCTCCCTCTCTCTCCTTCTCTTTCTCTTCCCCCTCTCTCTCTCTCTCAATACATTCAAAAGGGCTTTACTGGCATGGGAAACATTTTTACATTACCAAAGCAAGTGAAATAAACAATAAAAAATTAACAGTAAATATTACACTCACAAACGTTTCAAATGTAATATTATGGCTATATATAGTGTTGAAACAAAGTACAAAAGGCAAAAAAAGATATACATAAATATGGGTTGTATTTCCAATGGTGTTTGTTCTTCACTGGTTGCCCTTTTCTTGTGGCAACACAGGTCACAAATCGTGCTGCTGTGATTGCACACTGGTATTTCACCAAGTACATATGGGAGTTGATCAAAATTGGATTTGCTGTCAAATTATTTGTGGGTCTCTTTAATCTGAGGGAAATATGTGTCTCTACTATGGTCATACATTTGGCAGGAGGTTAGGAAGTGCAGCTCAGTTCCAACTCATTTTGTGGGCAGTGTGCACATAGCCTGTCTTCTCTTGAGAGCCAGGTCTGCCTACAGCAGCCTCTCTCAATAGCAAGGCCATGCTCACTGAGTCTGTACATAGTCAAAGCTATCCTTAATTTTGGGTCAGTCACAATGGTCAGGTATTCTGCCACTGTGTACTCTCTATTTAGGGCCAAATAGCATTGTAGTTAGTTCTGTTTTTTTGTTAATTCTTTCCAATGTTTCAAGTAATTATCTTTTTGTTTTTTTGTGATGGTTGGGTCATATTGTGTTGCTGTCTTGGGGCTCTGTGGGATCTGTTTGTGAACAGAGCATCAGGACCAGCTTGCTTAGTGAACTCTTCTCCAGGTTCATCTCTCTGTAGGTGATGGCTTTGTTATGGAAGGTTTGGGAATCACTTCCTTTTAGGTGGTTGTAGAATTTAACGTCTCTTTTCTGGATTTGGATAATTAGCGGGTATCGGCCTAATTCTGCTCTGCATGCATTATTTAGTGTTTTACATTCTACACAGAGGATATTTTTGCAGAATCTGCATGCAGAGTTTCAATTTGGTGTTTGTCCCATTTTGTGAATTCTTGGTTGGTGAGTGGATCCCAAACCTCACATCCATAAAGGGAAAGGGGTTCTATAACTGATTCAAGTATTTGTAGCCAGATTCTAATTGATATGTCGAATTGTATGTTCTTTTTGATGGCGTAGAAGGCCCTTCTTGCCTGTGGCGCTGATGTTTAGGCCGAGGTATGTATAGTTTTTTGTGTGCTCTAGGGCAACGGTATCTAGATGAAATTTGTATTTGTGATCCTGGCAACTGGACATTTACTGTCAGGGCCCAGATCTGGCAGAATCTGTGCAGAATATATACGTGCTACTGTAGGCCCTCCTTGGTTGGGGACAGAAGCACCAGATCATCAGCAAAATGTAGACATTTGACTTCAGATTCTAGTAGGGTGAGGCAGGGTGCTGAAGCCTGTTCTAGTGCATCCCGGTCTCACCCTACAGCCCTGAGGAAAGAAAAGTGTGTGTTTATTTGAAGCGCAAACGTATTGTTTCTCTCTCTCTCTCTCGCTTTCTCTCTTCCCCCCCTCTCTCTCTCTTCCTCCCCCTCTCTCTTTATCTCTCTCCCTCTCTCTTCATCTCCCTCTCCCTCTCTCTTCATCTCCCTCTCCCTCTCTCTTTATCTCCCTCTCCCTCTCCTCTTCCCCCTCTTCTCTCTCTCTCTCTCTCTCTCTCTCTCTCTCTTTCTCTCTCAGCCAATGCTCAAAGCTTGCTGTCCTCCGTCTATCTCTCCATCCCTCGTTTACCATCTGTCTATTTGCCCTCGTAGCATTCTTATCTTCCATTTAATTTGCTTTTGCAGTCATTTTCATCACCACATAGCTTACTGTACTCTACACAGCACTGCTATAAAGAGAAATTGGTGCTTAGCAGAGAGGATGAGCCTGTATCTTCAACAATACCATGAGACGTGAGCCCCAATATGGATGTGAGTGAGAGAGCTGCTTGAGGATCAGTAGTTTTATAAATTCAATGGCAGGTGGGGCCTGCAAACTGATCATGGTTCTGCAACTTTGCAAGTGTGTGTGTGTGGGGGGGGGCACTTCCTTGATTAAAAATCTATTTTTACAAATATGTAAATGAATATACTGTATAATGAAACATTTCTCAGGAATTGTTGTCCAGTGAAGTTGCTAATAGACACTGTCTAAATACTGTCTAGCTGTCTCTGCTTTTTATATGGAAATTACGTTTTTTTTCTTTTCATTTCGGGCAGCACATTAGAAGCCATGGAAAATATGCATATTTTCCATGGCCTCAATTCAAAAGCCGGGTTACACCTATTCACTCAATCATGCATTTCCCCTCAAATGTCTCGAATTCCCTTTATCCATGATAATAGCAACAATCAATGCCTATATAGTATCCCAGAAAACTTCCCACACATATTATTCCTCGCTTCCTCTCTCCTCACAGAATTCTTATGAGGCTGATACATATAGATCAGACATGGAAAGTAATGCACCTCCCACTGGCTGCTGACGTCAGGGCCCAATGCACTGGCCTACGTCTGCAGCTTGGAGCCAGGCAGCCTCCTGCAGCCCTGCCCTGTTCCTGGCACAGGGTCTGCTTCCTTCCACTGGGAGACAGATGAAAGTCAATGGGCCCAGAGAGGGAGATGGAGAGAGAGGCATCTAGCTAGCCTAGTGCAATCTGGATCCGCAAAGAAACCAGAGTAGAACATAGTGGTACTGTAAATTATCCAAAAGCAGTTTGAGTTTCATCAGTGAGTCAAGCCGATTAACTGCACCTCCTATGAAGGTCCAGGGATTTGGAATTGAAAATGGAAGTCCTTGAATAGTATGGTTTTGGGGTACATTTAATTTAGCGGTTCATTTGGAGTCTTTGCCAATCCGACTGCAATTACATTCTCAAACACAAAGGTTTTGAATCAGTGAACTTTAAAGACAAGAGTCGGCCTCTAATGACTAATTGAAGGGGACACTAGTCAGGTCCAAGAGGACTTTGTCATCTTTCTGATGTTAGAAAACAACACGTCCGCACAGCATACTACCACCCCCAGGCCAATGGAGGAGTGAAATGCTTCAATCAGACCTTGAAGAATGGCCTTAGAGTACACCTTGCCAAGGGGTGTACGTTCACCAAGGCCCTCTTCCACAGACATGACTGTACTGAACCACCACTACACTTCCTCACCATTAATTGACAGTATCTCACCATAATGACAGCTCTTCAAGGCTTGGAAAAAAGTCACTGACTTTTCAGGGCTCAATTTGAACAAGCATAACTCAATGGTAAATCTAAGAGCTGGCGGTAGCGCTATAGGTTCAGGGGTGTGTCAGAAATCCTTTTTGCTATTTACACAACAAAAAATGATCGACGCAGTGCTGTCAGTGACACAAAGGGGCTGGGTTTTGATGAATAGAGAGGCTTGGCCTCTCACTGGCCAATCAGAAGGTGCTCCATGGCTAAATATGTAGTTGCTTCCAGTTGTGTATTTACGGTCTTTTATGTATTGCTTGGAATCAACTCCAATTCCAAATGTTAGTCCGTTATAGTTTGTTAAATAGCTTACAGAAACTACTTACGAAAATGTAGACCTAGCCCATCTTTGCTAAATACGTTTCCTTGAACCTGTTTGCAGTCCACATTGTTCTAAGTAATTGCATGGCTTCATTGTGGAAATATATAGGCCTACATAGCATGCACACTGATATAGAGGCTAGGTCTACTGTAAATTACAACATGGCTGAGCATGGACATGCCAAATATTGTCAATAGGCAAGATAAAATTCATTATTGATATGGCCTAAAAAGAGAGTGAATAATTCTAGTCAAATTCTAAACAAAATGAAACAACAACTAGTTTTAAATAGTCTAAATACACTTACAGGCACCATAATTGCTCCCTGTAGGCATATAATTTTAAAACATTGATGCAGATTATGGAGGGTTTTACGCACATCCAGACGTTTCATAGTAGCTGGACAAAGATCCAATATAAAGAGAAAGGGAGAATGTCCACTCACCGTTATACTGCTCCCAAATATAATGTTTTATGAACATATTTCAACCATCTTACAGATCACACTGCCTACAATACACAGATAAAAAGGGAATGTCAGCTCACTGTTTTGCTACCGTGATTGAAATGTATTTCCAAGCCGTGTCAAGAGCCAAACCCTTTATGGACGGTCTTGACTAGCCTACTTGATTGCATTGGGCAGGAAAAAAACAGCCTTCATTGAGAGGAGGGGAGACTATGCTTGGTTTTATCAAATAAAACGAAAAAGCATTCGTTTTTATGTTTCTTAATACGAAGTATACAGGCACCAGAAGCATATTATTCTAGTCCCATGTTCATATGGACAGTGTGCATCACGGCTGGATATCCGCTGTCAAAATTAATTCCATAACCAACCGTGTTACTGCTAAAACCAGCTTTTTGTTGATCTTAAATATCCCCACCAGTGTTGCCTGAAATGATCACTTTGAATCATGTTTTTAAGGACACACCTCAAATGTTTCAGCCCTTCCCATCTGAGCGCAAGCAAGCTGATATAAGACAGGTAAATGAAAAGCCCTTCCCAACAGTGCAGAGAGAGAAAAAACATGAACACGAGAAACAAACTAGTGCATTCCTCCCTATGTACTGCACTAGTTTGACCAGGGTCCATAGGGCTATTCAGGGTAAGGATGCCATTTGCGGCACAGCCTTGATATTTCCTGTTTTCCTCCCCCGTCTTTGGTTTTATGAAATGGATAAGGATCGTCCCGGATTAAAGACTTACCAATTAGACATTTCCCCTGGTGAGGTTAATGAAGGATTAAGCCATGATTTAGGACCTCTCAGAGACCCCAGCCCAGACCCCATCTACAGAACCATAAGACTATGGGCTCAGCCAATAACAAACATACAAATTACTCAATTAGCAAACTTGCATGTCCTGTCACTGTGGTTCCAACCTCAAGCCCACACACACATACACTTTGCACATGCACGGGTACGCACGGACACACACACACATGCACACTTATCCTAACAACTCAAAACTTTCATTTGTCCCATCTCACATCATATCAAGAGGGAACCCCACCAAAGCTAAATAGAAAGACAACTCCCAAAAAGAGGTCAAATCCAGGTGGAACAGACCAACCTATCCTCCTCATAACAACCAGACTTGGTCCTACCTGCACCAGGTTCCACCCCTCCAGTGACTCAGCGATGATGGATGTGACAGAAGGACACACCCCTCCGAAGATCATCAGGTGTTTGGGTCCATAGCATATGGCGTCGAAGAAGGCCCTCAATCCCTTGGCGTTGTCACACTGCATAGGGACAGATAGGAGGTTTGGCAGAGAGAGAGAGAGAGAGAGAGAGAGAGAGAGAGAGAGAGAGAGAGAGAGAGATTAAAAGCTGCATTACATTTTTCTAGACTATTTTGGGCTGGGAAGTGGCTGGCATGCAACGTTGAAAGCACATATTTAATTGTGCTCTGTACTGCACACCTCTTACTGTAGCACGGTAGTATGGGCCTATTCCCTATAGGGCTCAAAGGGGCTCTGATCTAATGAAGTGCCTTACATAGGGGCTAGGGTGTCACCTGGACCTCACCTTTGGAGTTTGTGGGGAAAGTTTTCATTTGGAAAGGACAGAATTATGTGAGGCACACACAGACAGACTATGTTAGCTATATACAGAAGCCTAAACATACACTACAAATACATGTGCCTCCTATAGATATGCAATGCATACCTGTAAGTCCAAGTGTAGCACTTAAATACATTGTTATGCAATGTGAGTACAAATCTGAAATACAATAGTAATGAACAAAACATGGCGTGATGTGATATCTCGAAATGATGTGTGAGAGAGAGCGAGCGAGATTAGAGAGAGAGAGGGGGAAGAGAGAGGGGGAGAGGGAGAGAGAGATGAGAGGGAGAGGGGGAAGAGAGAGGGGGAGAGGGAGAGAGAGATGAGAGGGAGAGAGAGGGAGGAGAGGGAGAGAGAGATGAGAGGGAGAGAGAGGGGGAGAGGGAGAGAGAGATGAGAGAGGGGGAGGGAGAGATAGATGCGAGGGAGAGAGGGGGAGAGGGAGAGAGAGATGAGGGGAGAGAGAGATGAGAGGGAGAGGGGGAAGAGAGAGGGGGAGAGGGAGAGAGAGATGATAGGGAGAGAGAGGGGGAGAGGGAGAGAGAGATGAGAGGGAGAGGGAGAGAGAGATGAGAGGGAGAGAGAGATGAGAGGGAGAGAGGGGGAGAGGGAGAGAGAGATGAGAGAGAGAGAGAGGGGGAGAGGGAGAGAGATGAGAGAGAGGGGGAGGGAGAGAGAGGGGAGATGGAGAGAGATGAGAGGGAGAGAGAAAGAGGGGGAGAGGGAGAGAGAGAGATGAGACAGAGAGATATGAGAGGGAGAGAGAGGGGGAGAGGGAGAGAGAGGGGGGAAGAGAGAGAGAGGGGGGAGAGGGAGAGAGAGATAAGAGGGAGAGAGACGATCCCACTGCTGCTACTGCAGAATGCAGCCATCACCATGGCAACGGTCTTGGCTCTGTAGAACTGCGGGAGGGAGATGAGAACAGGGGAGAGAGAGAGAGAGAGAGAGAGAGAGAGAGAGAGAGAGAGAGAGAGAGAGAGAGAGAACGGGGAGAGAGCGAGGGAAACAAATGGAATAGCTCTATTGATTGCTATGTGAGCTCCCTAACTAGTTTTGCTGTGATTTTCTGAGTTTGTAATGATATTCCTATCACTTCTTGCCCCTATTATTACCAGTCAATTCAGGATGTTCTCCTGTGTGTATATAGAGTCGGAGGCAATGTCCACCTTGATGCAGTGAAGCTACACTTTTGAGGTGGTTTCACCTTGTTAAGATCATGTAGGTCTGAATGAGATTTTCTTCCAAGACGGCGTTGTGCGACTCAGGGACGAGAAATCGAACAGAGGACCTCAATGGAAATAAGCCTTCGGCCTTTATTGTGTTTTCATTTTCGATCATTTTTGTAATTATGTTTCTGGCAGCATTATGGGTATAGGTTCTCTCTTGCAACACAGCTCCAGTTACTGATTTCATTTTCAAATAGCTTGGAGTGTCGACTTCCTAATTTTTGTACAGTATATTGACTGTTGTTAAATGACAACAATATCGATTGATTAATTTTGGGGTAAAAAAATGTGTACAGTTTAAATTTCCCAAAAAACTGATGTATCTTCCTCCGCCGCCTGTATAAATGAAACATAATAATCCCATGACCAGTGCTCCACAAGGCACACATGTGCATACACTGGTACATCGTACAGAGCCTTCAGAATGCATTCATACCCCTGGACTTATTCTATATGCTCTTGTGTTACACAGCGTGAATTCAAAAATGATTCAATGTAAAAAAGAATCTCACCCATCTACACACAATACTCAATAATGGAAGAGTGAAAACATGTTTTTTGACATTTTTGCAAATGTATTGAAAATCAAATACAGAAATATCTCATTCACATACAGTGTCAGTCAAAAGTTTGGACACATCTACTCATTAAAGCATCTTTCTTTTTCTCTTTTTTTAAAACTATTTTCTACGTTGTAGAATAATAGTGAAGACATCAAAACTATGAAATAACACACATGGAATCATGTGGTAACCAAAAAAGTGTTAAATAAATGTAAACATATTTATACTTGAGATTGTTCAAAGTAGCCACCCTTTGCCTTGATGACAGCTTTGCACACTCTTGGCATTGAATTAATTAGACTGTTAGCACCAAGGCGGTGTGCCCTAGTAGGACTTTCGCTGTGTGCAGCTCACCCTCCACTATCAGCTAAACATAAATATCACTGTCATGTCTACTTCTGATAAGCCGCTCAGTAAAACAATAAGCAAAACAATCAAGAATCCCAGAAAAGTGCTAAAAATAGCCCACATTATCTTCTTCGGGCTAGGGGGCAGTATTCGGAAGTTTGGATGAATGAGGTGCCCAAAGTAAACTGCCTGTTACTCAGGCCCAGAAGATAGGATATGCATAGAATTGGTAGTATTGGGCACTCTAATGTTTCCAAAACTGTTCAAATAATGTCTGTGAGTATAACAGAACTGATATCGCCGTAAAGCCTTTTTGAAATCTGACAACGCGGCTGGATTAACAAGAAGTTAAGATTTTAAATGATGTATGACACTTGTATTTTCATGAATGTTTAATATTACGATTTCTGTCATTTGAATTAGGCGCTCTGCATTTTCAACGGATGTTGGCCAGGTGGGACGGTAGTGTCCCAATGATCCGTAACATTAACATATGTAGCATAAGAAACAAGGTTAATGAAATTGCTAACTTGCTAGTAACAGAGGACATTCATATACTGACTATCTCTGAAACCCACTTAGATAATACCTTTGATGATATACTGGTTATACATGGTTATACAAGCAATACATGGTTATAATATCTACAGAAAAGACAGAAATACCAAAGGGGGTGGTGTTGCAGTCTATATTCAGAGCTATATTCCAGTAAAGCTTGGAGAGGATCTAATGTCAAATACAGTTGAAGTAATATGACTACAGATTCATCTGCCCATTCTTATAGGAAGTAGCTATAGACAACCAAGTGCTAACAATCAGTATCTGGATAATATGTGTGAAATGCTTGATAATGTATATGATATCAACAGAGAGTTATATTTTCATGGGTGACCTAAATATCGAGTGGCTTTCATTAAGCTGCCCACCCACTGTAACCAGTTCCTGCAACCTGGTTCAGGTTGTCAGTCAATCTACCAGGGTATTTACAAACAGCACAGGAATGAAATAATCAACATGTATTGATCACATCTTTACTAATGCTGCAGAAATGTGCTGTAAAGCAGTATGCAAATCCATTGGATGTAGTGATGACAATATAATAGCCATATCTAGGAAAACCAAAGTTCCAAAGGCTGGACCTAATATAGTGTATAAGAAGTACTGTCCTTACAAGAGGCTTTGTAATGATTCCTATGTTGATGATGTAAAGACTATTTGCTGGTCTGTGGCGTGTAATGAGGAGCAACCAGATGCTGCTGGTCTGTGGCGTGTAATGAGGAGCAACCAGATGCTGCACTTGACACATTTATGACATTGCTTACTCCTGTTACTAATAAGCAGCACAATAAAGAAAAGGAGTGTAAAAACTGTTACATCTGCATGGACTGATGAGGAATTTAAAAATGTTATGGTTGAGTGGGGTGGGACAAAAGGAATGGCAAATATGTCTGGCTACATAACCAATTGGCAAACCTATGGCAAACCTATGGCAAACCTATTGCAAACCTATTGCAACCCTATGGCATTCCTATGGCAAACCTATGGCAAACCTAAGGCAAACCTATTGCAAACCTATGACAAACCTATGGCAAACCTATGGCAAACCTATTGCAAACTTATTGCAAACCTATTGCAAACCTATGGCAAACCTATTGCAAACCTATTGCAAACCTATTGCAAACCTATTGCAAACCTATTGGAAATTGAGAAATCATGTGACTAAACAGAACAAAAATAAGGAGGAAATATGCTGTGAAACAAAGATAAATGCTATAAAGAATTATGGTAAAAAGCTTTGCAGCACATTAAATTACATTTTGGGCAGAAAGTTAAACTCGGTCCCATCATTCATTGAATCAGATGTCTCATTCATCACAAAACCCACTGATATTGCAAACTACTTTAATGATTTTTTCATTGGCAAGATTTGTACATTTAGACATGATATGCCAGCAACAAACGCCAAACCTACACATCCAAGAATAATTGACCAAATAATAAAAGACAAGCATTGTAATTTTGAATTCCATATAGTGAGTGTAGAAGAGGTGACAAAATGATTGTTGTCTTTCAACAATGACAAGTCACCGGGTCTGACAACATACAAACTACTGAGGATGACAGCGAATGATATTGTCACTCCTATTGGCCAACTCTTCAATCTAAGCCTACAGGAAAGTGTGTTCCCTCAGGCCTGGAGAGAAGCAAAAGTCATTGTGTTACCCAAGAATTGTAAAGCCCTGTTTACTGGCTCAAACAGCTGACCAATCAGCCTGTATTCAATTTTAACCAGATACAATACTACAGTCAATAACTTGACAACAGACTTTCAGCACACTTATAGGGAAGGGCATTCAACATGCACGGTATTTACACGAATGACTGATGATTGGCTGAGAGAAAATGATCATGATGTGGGAGCTGATTTGTTAGTCTTCAGTGAGGCTTTTTTTAGGGGTGGATCAGCTTAATATTGCAAAAAGATTGTTGCTTCCATCAATGTAATTGTCTGCCTCAGTTCCAATCCCCCATATCCTTTTTTGGTAAAAATATATATATCCATATACATACACGTACATACACATATGCATACATATCCACATATATACATATATAGATATACATACTATTTTTTAGAATATACCTTTATCATTCCCTGCAAACCCTACCACCCTTCCCTCAATTGGAGTAAACAAATTACCAACACTTAGGCTTCTACCTTCCGTTTATACATTTTATACACATTTTACAGACACAACCTATTTTACAATAGTTATATTTTGTTTTGTTTTTAGTCCTTCCTCTATTTCTGATGTCCATCCAGTTTGATTTCTATTTGTAACTGTGCTATTTCACAACATTTCTGAACCTATATACATTTTTACAGAAGCCGTATGTTTTACATTGGTTGTCTTGTTATTAGTCCCACCCTTTAGCTCCATTCAACACCTCCCATCGATCTCTCAACATCATCCATTTTGGATTTCTATTTGCCATATATTTTTCAACTGTGCAGTGATGCTTCACTGCACTGTACTGTACTGAAAAGTACTCATAGCTTCGACAGATTGTAAATTAAAAATAAATGTTTTTGCTAAAATAATGATTGTATTATTGATTGATTGATTGACTATGGCTTTTCAAATCACCCAGTATTGCTATCTGCAGTGTTAGTTCTAGGCAAATGTTTCAATTCTTCAGCCATTCCTGGACCTGTGACCAAAAATTAGCTACATATGGACAATATCAAAATAAATTATCTAATGACTCTGCCTCCTCACAGCTAAATCTGCAGAGCTGGGAAGATTGTGTCCCCCATATATATAACATTCTATTGGTTGCAAGAAGTTTTTATAGTAATTTAAATTTAATTTTGAATCTGGCGTTGTTTTGCGTATCAATTCATAAACCATGTGCCATGGAATGGGTACATCGAAAATCTCTTCACAACTATTTTGCAATTTATATGGCACAGCTGTCAGTCTTTTGGGCCTTAAATGAAATTGGTATATGTTTTTATTTATCACACGTTTCTTTAACCATTTATGTTCTTTAATACTCCACCAGTCCTATTTATTATATCATTCACTACAATTACACCTTTTTTTAAACATTTCTTCGAAAAAATATGTTTTTTTAATCAATTAGTATATTTGAGTTTATAGTTTCAATATTTGTTGTATTATTTGTCCTGTCTTTTCAGGTGGATTAAACTGAAATTGCAACCAACTTCTTTCTAAGGCTTGTTTAAAAAATAACAGTATTTTAGACGATTTCCTTTTCAAACTACCGAAAGTGAGCAGGTGTAATCTGAATAAAGGAAAAAATACCATTCTTGAACATGGGATGAAACATCCCTATCAATTTACTAGAGAAGGAGTTTGGATGGAAGTATAACTTTTGTATGACTGATGCCTTTAGTGAGAGGTCTAATGCTAATATTTAATCATTTCTGGCCTCCAAATTCATATTCGTTATATAAATAGGCCCTTTTAATTTTGTCTGGCTTGGCATTCCAAATAAAATTGAATATTTTTTGTTGATATAATTTAAAAAGCAGGTCACTAGGTGTAGGTAAAACCATAAGCAAATAGGTAAAGTGTGATATGACTAAGGGTGATTTTTTCACAAATAGACAGGTATTTTTCTTTCTATGGTCACAAGAGCTTATCTATTTTTGCTAACTTTCTATAAAAAATATCTTTCTTTTGGGATTTGCATACCGAGTATGTCCACATCTCCATCAGACCATTTCATTGGTAATTGATAGTTTAAAACCTTCTGAGATGTAGCCATTATTTACTATTTTACACCTAGGGTTACGATACATAACTTTAACCCATTTTATAAGAGATTCCCCAAAATTGAAATATTTTAGGCATTTATATATAAACTCCATTCGTACTTTATCAAAAGCCTTTTCAAAGTCAGCTATGAAAACCAGGCCTGGTGTCCCCGATATTTCATAGTATTATATTGTTTCAGTAGAAAAGAACAGTTGCATCATCCCAGAGCCCAACTCAAGAATTTCCGAAAGCATATACAGTTGCAGCTGTATGAGAAGGCCTGCAATACTGCAAAACAATGGGCAGAAATGGGGTGATTTTATGAACCATTGTCACGTCCTAGATGATGGAGGTCAAATGTTCCCCTTTTCCCTGAAACACCCACAACATGGTCCCCCGTACTGACCATACTCAGGCTTTTGATTTTGTTCCTCAAGTACCACAATAATATGCCCTTTCTCTGAATGTCCGAGTGTGACCCCCTCCCCATGGGTTACTGCAGCTAGTGTTGCCAGCATTGCCACTGCCTGGGTGGGTCACCCCACTGGAATCCCCACCGGCTAGGTACAAGGTCATCAAGGTTCGCATTAGCAGCTTTGAGAATTTCCTTGTATAGTATGCTCTCCCTTTAGGGAGTTTGGCTTTTCATTACCAACCCTGCCAAGCAGGCTCAGGATCTTGAGGGGGCAGTGCTGCTCTAGGTCTCTGACCGCATTTTGGCTGTATACAGACCTCTTACAGCAAGCCCATAAAACAGTTAGGGACTTCTCCTTAGTATCTGGGTCATTCAGGTGGGTGTCTAGAGTATAGGGTTGTGGACCGTTCCATCAATATAGGGTCATAAATAATTAATTAGATGTATAATTTATTTTAAAATGTAGCTCCCCATGATAGGACAATAAATAAATAAGATGTGTAATTCATTAATTCATCAAACATTGGTTCTGGTATATGCAACCATTTCCTTTCTTACTCAACGCCACAGTTTCCCAAACATAAAAACACACACCACACCATCCACACATACTGCGCCTTTTGTTCTTTTGTTTCTGAGTTTTTATCTTCACCATATTGAATTAGTGCTTTTGTGTTCCAATTAGTTATATTTGAAGATATATAGAAAAGCTATATTTTTTGTTGTATTATTACAATCCATAACCGGGCTAGAATTGTGTTTCATCATTTTCCTCATCTATAATAACTTTGCAGCCATGGAGTAGTCTTTGTGTCTCTGAACAACTGGTTATCAATATATAGTTTATCGACGACGAGAGCTACTCGTTTCCCTTTTAATCTACTTTCCTTGAACATTGGATACAGAACCTTACACCGTTCTGCAATTTCCTTCGGGAACTGGTGATTCATGCCAATTTGGGTTCCAGCAAGTCTTTTACCCAGGCTTTTAACCATTATTTTATCTTTAAAGAAAGCAAATTTGTCAACTATTGGGCGTTCATACCTCTGCCTTCTCTTTCCGAAGTGGTGTACACATTCGAGTTGGATTTTGTTGATAACTCTGCGTGGAATCTGAAGCGCTGCAAGGAGGAACTCTCTAACTACAGATTCAGGCACTTCTCCTTCTTTCTCTTGGATACCAGTAAGTACGAGATTCTCTCTCATGGATCTAGTCTGTATGTCAGGTAAGGCTTCTCTCAGAACGGCGTTCTCCTTTTTAAGTTCATTTACTTTGGTTTCAATCTTGTTGACTTTCCCTTTTAGCTTGTTTGTATCTTTCTCCAATGTCGCAGCTTTTTCATCCCTCATCTCGAGGCCTTAAACTCTTTTATATCCTTACTGACTAATTCAAGTATACCCAGTTTGTCACTTATGGATTTTAACAGATCGGTTTCGACCTTTACCATTACCGGTGGTGAAAATATTAAATTGTCTGTGTCTTGTAGAAGAGTCAAGTTTTCGTTTTGAAATAGGTTCCCCTGTCTTACTCTCCGTCATGTTTGGGTGTTGCTTGTTTCCGTAATACTTGTCGATAAATGTTTCTAGTCTTAAGATTTATTTTGTGTTGTCATCCAGATTGAAGATATTAAGTCTAATATACCGTTATTGAATATTACGTTTTTATCTTGAGGTGCTCTACATAACTAAGTTCAGTCCACCATCTTCAGTCCGCCATCAGTGCGGCTTTTTACATTATTGATCATAGTCTGCTGCTTTAAAAACATATATGTTATGGCTTTACACCACCTGCTATACACAGAGGGTGTTCTTTAATCCAGGAAGAATCAGGCATTCGCCAGGGCAGCTGTCTAGGCCCCTTACTTTTGTCAATCTTTACTAATGACCTACCACTGGCTCTGAATAAAGCCCATTTGTCTATGTATGCAGATGACTCAACACTATACACATCAGCTACTGCAGTGAGAAGTAGCTGTAGTAACACTAAACAAAGAGCTGCAGTCAGTTTCAGAATGGGTAGAAAGATATAAGTTAGTCCTAAATATTTCAAAAACTAAAAGCATTGTATTTGGGACAAATCGTTCACTAAACCCTAAACCTCTAAAGGAGGAGACTAAATGGCTTGGAGTAACCCTGGATTTTAAACTGCTATGGTCAAAACATATCGATGCAACAGTAGCTAAGATGGGGAGAGGTCTGTCGATAATAAAGCCCTGCTATGCCTTCTGAACAACAATATCAACAAGGTAGGTCCTACATGCCCTAGTTTTGTTGCACCTGGACTACGGCCCAGTTGTGTGGTCAGGTGCCACAAAGAGGGAATTGGGAAAATTACAACTCGCCCAGAACAGGGCAGCACGGCTGGCCCTTAAATGTACACGTATGCTTCCGGTTCAGCATGTGAATGGAGAAGAAGCTTGTGGATGAGGCGCATTAGTTCATTTAGCCCAATTTTTTGTTTGCATTACACTTACATATCTTACATATCGGACTTGATTGATGAGTTCGTAAGTTACCTTTTTGATTCAAATGTCACACGATCTGAGGAGCAAAAGACCTGAAACTAATGTTTCAACCATGATGGTCACACTCTCCACAGTTCTTCAGAACCTCTGTGTGGTTCTAATGTTCTAATGCATGGCTACTTGTTTTTGTAAGAAGTATTGAAATGGTGAATGAATGTTTAAACTACTAGCACACAGCTCAGACGCCCATGCATACCCCACAAGTCCAGGTCCAGAACAGACTATGGGAGGTACACAGTACTATATCGAGCCATAGCTACATGGAACTCTATTTAACAGCAAGTAACCCAGGCAAGCAGTAAAATCGGATTTAAAAAATGGAATAGCGAGGACTGTGAAGAGTCACACACACAGGTACAAACACACACATACAAACACACAAAACATACACACTATACACACATAACATACACACTACACACACATGCACACCTGGATAGTGTGTTGTAGTAGAGCAGCGGATGGAGGAAACACACTAAATGTATTGCGAAATATCTATTTTAATGTTTAATAATTGTATTATAATGTAGACTGCCTTCATTTTTGCTGGACCCCATGAAGAGTAGGACCCCGGCCTCGGCAGCCACTAACGGATATCCATAATAAATACAAACACAAAACTACAGCAGTCCAGCTGTTCTGTTAGTTACAGTGCCACAGGGAAAGAGGTGTTGTTGAAACATAAACCCTACTTGGAGTAATAGATGACGATAACACTGATTATTTCCCTTAGGTGTCCATGACAACAACTAGAGGATACATCATTCAATTCCAGAACAAATGCCGTCATTGATTGAATTGGAATATGGCCGTTTGAGGCCTTGCTTGCCTTATCATAACTGTTGTGTTTCACACAAGCCCTCAAACATGGCTTCTCCTACAGCCTCCTGTTACTACTCCTGTTCCACGCCTTCTTCATCATCCTTCCCTGTGAATCCTTCAGATGTAAACAGCATGCTAGTTATAGTTTTTCTTCAAATACTATAGGTCTAGGAGATCGGATGAAACAGACACAGTACATTCCAGTGAGGTCTGTGATGAAATACTTGTTCGTAGCCCCGGGAACGACACATGTGACCTCACTCTACCCCCCCAGCCATTATTCCTCACCCTGGTCCAATCACAGCCAAAAGCCTCCCATTCAACGGTCACAAAGTGGTGGCCAACCAGCACTATGCCGGGGCTATTTTCTCCACCAGAGAGGGAGGGAAAGAGAGAGAGAGATGGGAGAGGGGGGTATGCTTTGAGCGTTGTCGAACACATGCAGGCCAGTCCCCTTTCCCTCTTTCTCTCGCTCTCTCATTCTCTCTCTCCCTCTACTTCTGTCGAACATACAGCCACACAATCTGGCTTACCGGCGGTGCTTTGACCAGCGCCGGGTTGCCACAGCAACCCACACAGCAGCGCTTTGAGCGGTAAATAAAGGAGGTGGCCGGGCCGGGAGCTTGGTGGAGCTTGGTAGAGCTTGGTTTTTGACAGCTATTGTATATTTAGCATGTGATTTGGAGACATAATCACAGAAGCATTCATCAGAAACTATTCAGACAGCGGAGATGTTTAGGGGTTAATGGTGGATGGAGTGATGGAGAGAGAAGGGGAAATGAGAAGAGAAGAGAGGAGAAGGCCAGGCCAGATCCAGTCCCCCGTCACTGCCTCTTGTTTGGGCTTAGACACAGAGGCACTCCACGACCACTCTCAGGGAGAGACACTGACCACGGTGCTAACCCTGAACAAAGTAGGTAAGTACTGCCAAAGACGGTCGGTGTTAACCCTGAACAAAGTAGGTAAGTACTGCCGAAGACGGCCGGTGCTAACCCTGAACAAAGTAGCTAAGTACTGCCAAAGACGGCCGGTGTTAACCCTGAACAAAGTAGGTAAGTACGGCCGGTGCTAACCCTGAACAAAGTAGCTAAGTACTGCCAAAGACGGTCGGTGTTAACCCTGAACAAAGTAGGTAAGTACTGCCGAAGACGGCCGGTGTTAACCCAGAACAAAGTAGGTAAGTACTGCCGAAGACGGCCGGTGCTAACCCTGAACAAAGTAGCTAAGTACTGCCAAAGACGGCCGGTGTTAACCCAGAACAAAGTAGGTAAGTACTGCCGAAGACGGCCGGTGCTAACCCTGAACAAAGTAGCTAATTACTGCCACAGACGGCCGGTGTTAACCCTGAACAAAGTAGCTAAGTACTGCCAAAGACGGCCGGTGCTAACCCCGTAGCACACTACTGCCACCGTGGGGAGCTGATGAGAATATGGTGAGAGGACACCAAGATCACCTACTGTACATGACTGTGGATGGAAAGGACAGCAGTACTAAAACAAATGCCGAGGCAAGAACTGCTCTCAAATAACCCATAGTGCTCTGGTCAAAAGGACTGCTCTTAAATAACCCATAGTGCTCTGGTCAAAGGGGCTGCTCTTAAATAACCCATAGTGCTCTGGTCAAAAGGGCTGCTCTTAAATAACCCATAGTGCTCTGGTCAAAAGGACTGCTCTTAAATAACCCATAGCGCTCTGGTCAAAAGGACTGCTCTTAAATAACCCATAGTGCTCTGGTCAAAAAGACTGCTCTTAAATAACCCATAGTGCTCTGGTCAAAAGGACTGCTCTTAAATAACCCATAGTGCTCTGGTCAAAAGGACTGCTCTTAAATAACCCATAGTGCTCTGGTCAAAAGGGCTGCTCTTAAATAACCCATAGTGCTCTGGTCAAAAGGACTGCTCTTAAATAACCCATAGTGCTCTGGTCAAAAGGACTGCTCTTAAATAACCCATAGTGCTCTGGTCAAAAGGACTGCTCTTAAATAACCCATAGTGCTCTGGTCAAAAGGGCTGCTCTTAAATAACCTATAGTGCTCTGGTCAAAAGGGCTGCTCTTAAGTAACCCATAGTGCTCTGGTCAAAAGAACTGCTCTTAAATAACCCATAGTGCTCTGGTCAAAAGGACTGCTCTTAAATAACCCATAGTGCTCTGGTCAAAAGGACTGCTCTTAAATAACCCATAGTGCTCTGGTCAAAAGGACTGCTCTTAAATAACCCATAGTGCTCTGGTCAAAAGGACTGCTCTTAAATAACCCATAGTGCTCTGGTCAAAAGGGCTGCTCTTAAATAACCCATAGTGCTCTGGTCAAAAGGACTGCTCTTAAATAACCCATAGTGCTCTGGTCAAAAGGACTGCTCTTAAATAACCCATAGTGCTCTGGTCAAAAGGACTGCTCTTAAATAACCCATAGTGCTCTGGTCAAAAGGACTGCTCTTAAATAACCCATAGTGCTCTGGTCAAAAGGACTGCTCTTAAATAACCCATAGTGCTCTGGTCAAAAGGGCTGCTCTTAAATAACCTATAGTGCTCTGGTCAAAAGGGCTGCTCTTAAGTAACCCATAGTGCTCTGGTCAAAAGAACTGCTCTTAAATAACCCATAGTGCTCTGGTCAAAAGAACTGCTCTTAAATAACCCATAGTGCTCTGGTCAAAAGGACTGCTCTTAAATAACCCATAGTGCTCTGGTCAAAAGGGCTGCTCTTAAATAACCTATAGTGCTCTGGTCAAAAGGGCTGCTCTTAAGTAACCCATAGTGCTCTGGTCAAAAGGGCTGCTCTTAAATAACCTATAGTGCTCTGGTCAAAAGGGCTGCTCTTAAGTAACCCATAGTGCTCTGGTCAAAAGGGCTGCTCTTAAGTAACCCATAGTGCTCTGGTCAAAAGGGCTGCTCTTAAGTAACCCATAGTGCTCTGGTCAAAAGGACTGCTCTTAAGTAACCCATAGTGCTCTGGTCAAAAGGACTGCTCTTAAGTAACCCATAGTGCTCTGGTCAAAAGGACTGCTCTTAAGTAACCCATAGTGCTCTGGTCAAAAGGACTGCTCTTAAGTAACCCATAGTGTTCTGGTCAAAAGGGCTGTTCTTAAGTAACCCATAGTGCTCTGGTCCCGGTGGCACCGGGATCCTCATCTCTCCCAAGTGGTCATTCTCTCTTTCTCCCCTTACCCATCTGTCTATCGCCTCCTTTGAATTCCATGCTGTCACAGTTACCAGCCCTTTCAAGCTTAACATCCTTATCATTTATCGCCCTCCAGGTTCCCTCGGAGAGTTCATCAATGAGCTTGATGCCTTGATAAGCTCCTTTCCTGAGGACGGCTCACCTCTCACAGTTCTGGGTGACTTTAACCTCCCCACGTCTACCTTTGACTCGTTCCTCTCTGCCTCCTTCTTTCCACTCCTCTCCTCTTTTGACCTCACCCTCTCACCTTCCCCCCCTACTCACAAGGCAGGCAATACGCTCGACCTCATCTTTACTAGATGCTGTTCCTCCACTAACCTCATTGCAACTCCCCTCCAAGTCTCCGACCACTACCTTGTATCCTTTTCCCTCTCGCTCTCATCCAACACTTCCCACACTGCCCCTACTCGGATGGTATCGCGCCGTCCCAACCTTCGCTCTCTCTCCCCCGCTACTCTCTCCTCTTCCATCCTATCATCTCTTCCCTCTGCTCAAACCTTCTCCAACCTATCTCCTGATTCTGCCTCCTCAACCCTCCTCTCCTCCCTTTCTGCATCCTTTGACTCTCTATGTCCCCTATCCTCCAGGCCGGCTCCGTGGCTCGACGACTCATTGCGAGCTCACAGAACAGGGCTCCGGGCAGCCGAGCGGAAATGGAGGAAAACTCGCCTCCCTGCGGACCTGGCATCCTTTCACTCCCTCCTCTCTACATTTTCCTCCTCTGTCTCTGCTGCTAAAGCCACTTTCTACCACTCTAAATTCCAAGCATCTGCCTCTAACCCTAGGAAGCTCTTTGCCACCTTCTCCTCCCTCTTGAATCCTCCTCCCCCTCCCCCCCCTCCTCCCTCTCTGCAGATGACTTCGTCAACCATTTTGAAAAGAAGGTCGACGACATCCGATCCTCGTTTGCTAAGTCAAACGACACCGCTGGTTCTGCTCACACTGCCCTACCCTGTGCTCTGACCTCTTTCTCCCCTCTCTCTCCAGATGACATCTCGCGTCTTGTGACGGCCGGCCGCCCAACAACCTGCCCGCTTGACCCTATCCCCTCCTCTCTTCTCCAGACCATCTCCGGTGACCTTCTCCCTTACCTCACCTCGCTCATCAACTCATCCCTGACCGCTGGCTACGTCCCTCCCGTCTTCAAGAGAGCGAGAGTTGCACCCCTTCTGAAAAAACCTACACTCGATCCCTCCGATGTCAACAACTACAGACCAGTATCCCTTCTTTCTTTTCTCTCCAAAACTCTTGAACGTGCCGTCCTTGGCCAGCTCTCCCGCTATCTCTCTCAGAATGACCTTCTTGATCCAAATCAGTCAGGTTTCAAGACTAGTCATTCAACTGAGACTGCTCTTCTCTGTATCACGGAGGCGCTCCGCACTGCTAAAGCTAACTCTCTCTCCTCTGCTCTCATCCTTCTAGACCTATCGGCTGCCTTCGATACTGTGAACCATCAGATCCTCTTCTCCACCCTCTCCGAGTTGGGCATCTCCGGCGCGGCCCACGCTTGGATTGCGTCCTACCTGACAGGTCGCTCCTACCAGGTGGCGTGGCGAGAATCCGTCTCCTCACCACGTGCTCTCACCACTGGTGTCCCCCAGGGCTCTGTTCTAGGCCCTCTCCTATTCTCGCTATACACCAAGTCACTTGGCTCTGTCATAACCTCACATGGTCTCTCCTATCATTGCTATGCAGATGACACACAATTAATCTTCTCCTTTCCCCCTTCTGACGACCAGGTGGCGAATCGCATCTCTGCATGTCTGGCAGACATATCAGTGTGGATGACGGATCATCACCTCAAGCTGAACCTCGGCAAGACGGAGCTGCTCTTCCTCCCGGGGAAGGACTGCCCGTTCCATGATCTCGCCATCACGGTTGACAACTCCATTGTGTCCTCGTCCCAGAGTGCTAAGAACCTTGGCGTGATCCTGGACAACACCCTGTCGTTCTCAAATAACATCAAGGCGGTGGCCCGTTCCTGTAGGTTCATGCTCTACAACATCCGCAGAGTACGACCCTGCCTCACACAGGAAGCGGCGCAGGTCCTAATCCAGGCACTTGTCATCTCCCGTCTGGATTACTGCAACTCGCTGTTGGCTGGGCTCCCTGCCTGTGCCATTAAACCCCTACAACTCATCCAGAACGCCGCAGCCCGTCTGGTGTTCAACCTTCCCAAGTTCTCTCACGTCACCCCGCTCCTCCGCTCTCTCCACTGGCTTCCAGTTGAAGCTCGCATCCGCTACAAGACCATGGTGCTTGCCTACGGAGCTGTGAGGGAACGGCACCTCAGTACCTCCAGGCTCTGATCAGGCCCTACACCCAAACAAGGGCACTGCGTTCATCCACCTCTGGCCTGCTCGCCTCCCTACCACTGAGGAAGTACAGTTCCCGCTCAGCCCAGTCAAAACTGTTCGCTGCTCTGGCCCCCCAATGGTGGAACAAACTCCCTCACGACGCCAGGACAGCGGAGTCAATCACCACCTTCCGGAGACACCTGAAACCCCACCTCTTTAAGGAATACCTAGGATAGGATAAAGTCATCCTTCTCACCCCCCCCCTTAAAAGACCTAGATGCACTATTGTAAAGTGGCTGTTCCACTGGATGTCATAAGGTGAAAGCACCAATTTGTAAGTCGCTCTGGATAAGAGCGTCTGCTAAATGACTTAAATGTAAATGTAAAATGTAATGGTCTGTAATGGGCTGCTCTTAAGTAACCCATAGTGCTCTGGTCAAAAGGGCTGCTCTTAAGTAACCCATAGTGCTCTGGTCAAAAGGGCTGCTCTTAAGTAACCCATAGTGCTCTGGTCAAAAGGGCTGCTCTTAAATAACCTATAGTGCTCTGGTCAAAAGGGCTGCTCTTAAGTAACCCATAGTGCTCTGGTCAAAAGGGCTGCTCTTAAGTAACCCATAGTGCTCTGGTCAAAAGGGCCGCTCTTAAATAACCTATAGTGCTCTGGTCAAAAGGGCTGTTCTTAAGTAACCCATAGTGCTCTGGTCAAAAGGGCTGCTCTTAAATAACCTATAGTGCTCTGGTCAAAGGGGCTGCTCTTAAGTAACCCATAGTGCTCTGGTCAAAAGGGCTGCTCTTAAGTAGCCCATAGTGCTCTGGTCAAAAGGGCTGCTCTTAAGTAACCCATAGTGCTCTGGTCAAAAGGACTGCTCTTAAGTAACCCATAGTGCTCTGGTCAAAAGGACTGCTCTTAAGTAACCTATAGTGCTCTGGTAATACACCTTATAGGGAACAGGGTACCATTTCAGACACAGCCCGATGTTGATGAAAATTCTATAGGCCTCATCATGCCCACCCTAATGTCTGAATGTCCTTCAGGATTGAATGACACTGGAACAACATTTATATTCAGAATATTGTATTTAGAATGACCTACAGTATTCATGCTGAGAGAAATCCATGGTCACCATAACAACAATATAAGTCAAACAAAGCATTCATGAAATCAAGATATTAATACAATGTGTTAGACTGCAATTAACTGGAGATGATGTAATATTAGAATGTGTTTCATGGTCCCTTCTCTCAGTAAGAACACAATGTCCATACAATCTTATTCAACACAATGGCACAACAAAGACAAACAATTTCTGTGGCATTGAATCTGGAATCTCACTCCATAAAATGTCCAGGTGCATGTGTGTGTGATATTGCGATAACAACAAGAGATAATCAGTGGGTGCTAACCATGATGAAATGCCTAGCAGTGGAAACTGCAGCAGCTGCACCTGTCGCCATTTAAACCAAATTACTGCACTCAAATAAGAAACCTGAGGCCCCCCGACATTGCACTACACTGTGGTGTGTGTGTGTGTGTGTGTATGTGTGTGTGTGCTTCTGTGTGTGTGTGGTAAGCCTTGATGGAGAGCACTGTATCACACACAGTCTGCTCTCGACACACAGGCTGTCCGCTAGCTAATAACATGCGCAACATCACAACATCGCAGCATAGCAGAATCGCAACATCACAGCATCACAACATCACAGCATCACAACATCACAGCATCACAACATCACAGCATCACAGCATCACAACATCACAGCATCACAACATCACAACATCACAGCATCACAACATCACAGCATCACAACATCACAGCATCACAACATCACAGCATCACAACATAATATATGACATGCCAAATTCCAGTACCCCATTTGGAGAGAGAGAGAGAGAGAGAGAGAGAGAGAGAGAAACAGGGAGAGGGGGAGAGAGAGAGCGTGAGAGAGAGAGAGAGATGGGGAGAGAGAGATAGAGATAGATGGGGGAGAGAGAGATAGAGATAGATGGGGGAGAGAGAGATAGAGATAGATGGGGGTGAGAGAAAGAGAAGGCCATTTCATAATACAGGGTTTGAATAGAGATTTACCTACTGTACGTTCACACTGGCAAAAGGCAGAAAAATACAATGACTTAAAAAAAAGTGAATGATGAAATGGCATGCAATTTAGGCCTGTAGACATCACAATTCCAAAGCATTACAATTTGAAACAAATGCATGCTGAATAAAAACATACTGTAATATTGATATTAATCTAATATAGCAATATAGTAATATATTGTAGAGTACACCATTCCACTAATATTTATTGAAAGCCTATTGGTGTATAGGATCCACAGATACTATCTCTTGGCATACATCCACATAGTAACTGACCATGTGCGTCCTGTAAATACCCCCTTTAGTCAAAGAGGTCAAAGTTCAACTGAGACCAATCCACTGACTGGGTATTGCAGCACTACAATGTCAGCTTTAAAGCAGATTAGATAACCTACTTCACTGATGCACATACTGACCTAACTAATCCTCTCAACTAGACATAGCATATGTCCCAAATGGCACCCTATTCCCTATATAGCGCACTACTTCTGACCAGAGCCCTATGGGCCCCTGGTCACTATGAAGGGAATAGGGTGCAATTTTGGATGCACATATTGAAATGCACCATAGAGCGGTGGGGGAAACTGTCTGTTGCAACAAATTATTGTATCACATGACTATTTATTGATGTTTTTTTGATGATTTAACAAGTAGAAGCTCCAATACAGAAGCAGGTTCCCTGACTGACAACATCCACCTACACTATATCCAAATCAATGAACTAAATAAAACATTCCAGTAACAGTTTCTAGTCTACTCAAATCCAGCTCCTTCAACAGGCCTTAATAATCTGACATTGAGCCATGGGAACCCTTCTCTCTTTCTCTGTTCTGTCCTGTGGTTCAGCTGTATTTGGATCAATAACGGTACCATAGGGGACTAGGGGGGTTTCAAGCCTCAACTCAGGTCAAATGGTTTCAAGCATTATCTATTGACAAACAGGCAAAATACTCATATACTGTACTCAGTCATCACTATGGTACACATACATTCACCTACAGGCCTATGGGTAGGACCAGTACCATTATAGAGCTAAGCACTGAGGATGGAACGTGTGTGTGTGTGTGTGTGTGTGTGTGTGTGTGTGTGTGTGTGTGTGTGTGTGTGTGTGTGTGTGTGTGTGTGTGTGTGTGTGTGTGTGTGTGTGACTGTATGTTTGTTCACCATCGCTGGGTAGTAGACTGGTCCAGCGATGGTGAATATTACCTCTCCTTGATTTTCGAATGACCCCAAAGACTTGCAGTTCCGGAAATTCGGAGAGCTGGGATCTATAAGACTTGTGTTTACCAGATTGCCATTGAGATCTCATAAAGGGATATGGAGAAGGATGAAGGAAAAGAGGGATGGGGAGGAGGAGAGAAGGAGTGTAGGCACTGAGCATCCAAGTCTCCCTGTGGTAACATTTATACAACAAACCCCAGAGTATTCAGTGAGCGTCCAACATTGATTGACTGAGAGTGGGGGATGGATGGAGGTAAGCGGAGAGAGGGAAGAAGGTGGTTTCTTTCAATCACTGCACTCTCTTACACACACCAAGAAGCCATGAACACCCTCCTCCAGTGTAGAGCAGAAGCAGAATACTCAGTCGGCTTCTAAAATCCACACTGACAGACTGAAGCTCAGAGCATCGAAATCAGCCAGTTGTTTGGTCCAGGCCATTCTCTCTCTCTCTCTCTCTCTCTCTCTCTCTCTCTCTATATATATATATATATATATATATATATATGTTTCTCTCTCTCTCTCTATGTTTCTCTCTCTCTCTCTCTCTCTCTCGCTCTCTCTCTCTCTCGCTCTTCCTCCTCTCATCACAGCTGGAAAGACTTCTTCCCACCCTATACCCTACATAGTGCACTACTTTTGAGGGCTCTGACACTAGTTTTGAGGGCTCTGACACTACTTTTGAGGGCTCTGGTCAAAAGATTTGCACTATGTAGGGAATAGGGTGCCACTTGGTCCACATTATTGGCATAATGGTTGGCATTGCACCCAGTCTCAGATTACCACGGGATAGCAACAGCACAAGTGGCAGGAAACCACTTTGTTTCCCTCATGATACCGGATAAGCCCAAATTGGCCACTAAAAACCCAGAATCACAGTGGCCATATTGAGCCTTTATTAGCCAATCTGTGATGAGCAGGGTGAAGTAGGATGCATTAACCCTATTACAGGTCATTCTGATTTTTACAACAGCAGACAGTTGGAAGGTTAAGGGTTGTAATAACTACAGTATAATCCATGGGAATCCAGCCAATTACTCACCTACTGCAGGAGTCACAATGGCTGTCACAAATGGCACCCTATTCACTACATAGGCTATTGTGCTACTTTTGACCAGCAAGCTACACACATATATTTTGGTTTGTCACGTTTAGAGTTTTTAATTTATTTTTATTTGTACTAAATGTTAGGCTATGTTTATGAAATTATGTATTTGTTTCATGTAGAGAGGGGAGGAGATTGGAGGAGAGGAGAGGCAGGGGCTGGAGCTGGAGCTGGGGCTGAAGAGGAGAGGAGAGGCTGCGGCTGGAAAGGAGAGGAGAGGAGAGGAGAGGAGAGGAGAGGAGAGGAGAGGAGAGGAGAGGAGAGGAGAGGAGAGGAGAGGAGAGGAGAGGAGAGGAGAGGAGAGGCAGGGGCTGAAGAGGAGAAGAGAGGCTGCGGCTGGAGAGGAGAAGAGAGGCTGCGGCTGGAGAGGAGAGGAGAGGAGAGGAGAGGAGAGGAGAGGGAGAGGAGAGGCAGGGGCTGGAAAGGAGAGGAGAGGAGAGAGATGAGAGGTGGGGCAGGGGCTGAAGAGGAGAAGAGAGGCTGCGGCTGGAGAGGAGAAGAGAGGCTGCGGCTGGAGAGGAGAGGAGAGGAGAGGCAGGGGCTGGAAAGGAGAGGAGAGGAGAGGAGAGGAGAGGTAAGGAGAGGAGAGGAGAGGAGAGGCAGGGGCTGGAAAGGAGAGGAGAGGAGAGGAGAGGAGAGGAGAGGACAGTATAGAGGAGAGAGAGGCAGGGGCTGGAAAGGAGAGGAGAGGGAGAGGAGAGGAGAGGAGAGAGAGAGGCAGGGGCTGGAAAGGAGAGGAGAGGAGAGGAGAGGAGAGGCAGGGGCTGGAAAGGAGAGGAGAGGAGAGGCAGGGGCTGGAGCTGGGGCTGAAGAGGAGAGGAGAGGAGAGGCAGGGGCTGGAGAGGAGAGGCAGGGGCTGGAAAGGAGAGGCAGGGGCTGCGGCTGGAGAGGAGAGGCAGGGGGCTGGAAAGGAGAGGAGAGGAGAGGAGAGGCAGGGGCTGGAGAGGAGAGGCAGGGGCTGGAAAGGAGAGGCAGGGGCTGGAAAAGAGAGGAGAGGAGAGGAGAGGCAGGGGCTGGAGCTGGGGCTGAAGAGGAGAGGCTGCGGCTGGAGAGGAGAGGCAGGGGCTGGAAAGGAGAGGAGAGGAGAGGAGAGGAGAGAGAGGAGAGGAGAGGTCCAGGAGAGGGAGAGGAGAGGAGAGGAGAGGAGAGGAGAGGCAGGGGCTGGAGAGGAGAGGCAGGGGCTGGAAAGGAGAGGCAGGGGCTGGAAAGGAGAGGAGAGGCTGCGGCTGGAGAGGAGAGGTAGGGGCTGGAAAGGAGAGGAGAGGAGAGGAGAGGAGAGGAGAGGAGAGGAGAGGAGTAATTACCTATATTTTGTATAATTGTGGTAATACATAGAGCAGTGTAGCAACAGGACGGAACCTGATACAGTATGTCCAGTCACAGAACCAGTAACCTGATACAGTATGTACAGTCACAGAACCCGGATACAGTATGTCCAGTCACAGAACCAGTAACCTGATACAGTATGTCCAGTCACAGAACCAGTAACCTGATACAGTATGTCCAGTCACAGAACCAATAACCTGATACAGTATGTCCAGTCCCAGAAGCATTTACCTGATACAGTATGTACAGTCACAGAACCCTGATACAGTATGTCCAGTCCCAGGACCAGTAACCTGATACAGTATGTCCAGTCCCAGAAGCATTTACCTGATACAGTATGTACAGTCACAGAACCCTGATACAGTATGTCCAGTCCCAGGACCAGTAACCTGATACAGTATGTCCAGTCACAGAACCCTGATACAGTATGTCCAGTCACAGAACCAGTAACCTGATACAGTATGTCCAGTCACAGAACCAGTAACCTGATACAGTATGTCCAGTCACAGAACCCTGATACAGTATGTCCAGTCCCAGGACCAGTAACCTGATACAGTATGTCCAGTCCCAGGACCAGTAACCTGATACAGTATGTCCAGTCACAGAACCAGTAACCTGATACAGTATGTCCAGTCACAGAACCAGTAACCTGATACAGTATGTACAGTCACAGAACCCGGATACAGTATGTCCAGTCACAGAACCAGTAACCTGATACAGTATGTCCAGTCACAGAACCAATAACCTGATACAGTATGTCCAGTCCCAGAAGCATTTACCTGATACAGTATGTACAGTCACAGAACCCTGATACAGTATGTCCAGTCCCAGGACCAGTAACCTGATACAGTATGTCCAGTCACTGAACCCTGATACAGTATGTCCAGTCACAGAACCAGTAACCTGTTACAGATGTCCAGTCACAGGACCAGTAACCTGATACAGTATGTCCAGTCACAGAACCAGTAACCTGATACAGTATGTACAGTCACAGAACCCGGATACAGTATGTCCAGTCACAGAACCAGTAACCTGATACAGTATGTCCAGTCCCAGAAGCATTTACCCGATACAGTATGTACAGTCACAGAACCCTGATACAGTATGTCCAGTCCCAGAACCAGTAACCTGATACAGTATGTCCAGTCACAGGACTAGTAACCTGATACAGTATGTCCAGTCACAGAACCCTGATACAGTATGTCCAGTCACAGAACCCTGATACAGTATATCCAGTCACAGAACCATTAACCTGATACAGTATGTCCAGTCACAGAACCAGTAACCTGATGCAGTATGTCCAGTCACAGAACAAGTAACCTGGTACAGTATGTCCAGTCACAGAACCAGAACCCTGATACAGTATGTCCAGTCACAGAACCAGAACCCTGATACAGTATGTCCAGTCACAGAACCCTGATACAGTATGTACAGTCACAGAACCAGTAACCTGATACAGTATGTCCAGTCACAGAACCCTGATACAGTATGTCCAGTCACAGACCCTGAACCCTGATACAGTATGTCCAGTCACAGGACCAGTAACCTGATACAGTATGTCCAGTCACAGAACCCTGATTCAGTATGTCCAGTCACAGGACCAGTAACCTGATACAGTATGTACAGTCACAGAACCCGAATACAGTATGTCCAGTCACAGAACCAGTAACCTGATACAGTATGTCCAGTCACAGAACCAGTAACCTGATACAGTAATCCCTGCTACTGTGTACAAATCAAGTTAGGATTGCAGTAACTATCTAATTCCTTACATAAAGTCTCCAATTTGACTCACACAAAAGTATCAAAATCTTTATACAGATTTATACAGAAACCCACCCTTTCCCTAAAATGGAATATGCCAAAGCAATACAGACAGCTAATTTATCCTCTGTGTGTAATGTATGCATGAGTTATCCTTTGTGTGTATGGTATAAATGAGTTATCCTTTGTGTGTATGGTATAAATGAGTTATCCTCTGTGTGTATGGTATAAATGAGTTACCCTCTGTGTGTATGGTATAAATGAGTTATCCTCTGTGTGTATGGTATAAATGAGTTACCCTCTGTGTGTATGGTATAAATGAGTTACCCTCTGTGTGTATGGTATAAATGAGTTACCCTCTGTGTGTATGGTATAAATGAGTTACCCTCTGTGTGTATGGTATAAATGAGTTACCCTCTGTGTGTATGGTATAAATGAGTTACCCTCTGTGTGTATGGTATAAATGAGTTACCCTCTGTGTGTATGGTATAAATGAGTTATCCTCTGTGTGTATGGTATAAATGAGTTACCCTCTGTGTGTGTGGTATAAATGAGTTACCCTCTGTGTGTATGGTATAAATGAGTTACACTCTGTGTGTATGGTATAAATGAGTTACCCTCTGTGTGTATGGTATAAATTAGTTACCCTCTGTGTGTATGGTATGAATGAGTTACCCTCTGTGTGTATGGTATAAATGAGTTACCCTCTGTGTGTATGGTATAAATGAGTTACCCTCTGTGTGTATGGTATAAATGAGTTATCCTTTGTGTGTATGGTATAAATGAGTTACCCTCTGTGTGTATGGTATAAATGAGTTACCCTCTGTGTGTATGGCATAAATGAGTTACCCTCTGTGTGTATGGTATAAATGAGTTACCCTCTGTGTGTATGGTATAAATGAGTTACCCTCTGTGTGTATGGTATAAATGAGTTACCCTCTGTGTGTATGGTATAAATGAGTTACCCTCTGTGTGTATGGTATAAATGAGTTACCCTCTGTGTGTATGGTATAAATGAGTTATCCTTTGTGTGTATGGTATAAATGAGTTACCATCTGTGTGTATGGTATAAATGAGTTACCCTCTGTGTGTATGGTATAAATGAGTTACCCTCTGTGTGTATGGTATAAATGAGTTATCCTCTGTGTGTATGGTATAAATGAGTTATCCTCTGTGTGTATGGTATAAATGAGTTACCCTCTGTGTGTATGGTATAAATGAGTTACCCTCTGTGTGTATGGTATAAATGAGTTACCCTCTGTGTGTATGGTATAAATGAGTTACCCTCTGTGTGTATGGTATAAATGAGTTACCCTCTGTGTGTATGGTATAAATGAGTTACCCTCTGTGTGTATGGTATAAATGAGTTACCCTCTTTGTGTATGGTATAAATGAGTTACCCTCTGTTGTTAGGATATAAGTGTATAAGCGTAGATGAGAGATTCATTGTAGGGACCCTAAGTAACCAGCTCCTAGCTTCTCTCTCTCTCCCCCTCTTCCTGACAGTTATCTCGGCATTGATACATGGCTTTGGTCAAGACAGATTATTACTTACACTACCATCGGCTTCTGCCAAGAAATCCAGTTTTCTGGACTCTGGGATGCGTCCCAAATGGCACCCTCTTCGGTTTGTAGTGCCCATAAGGCTCTGGTCAAAGTAGTGTGCTACATAGGGAATAGGGTGCCATTTGAGACACAGATGCAGCCTCTCCCTCCTTTGAAGATGCCTGTGCCTCCCATTTCTACCTCATTATGCTGTCTGCTAGGAGAGAGGCCAGCATTAAGCATCCGAGGTTAAGGGAGGAAAATATTTTTGGGGCTCGCGGAGGAATATATACATAAAACGGATTGTGATCACAGAGATCAATCAGTCAACTCCCACATAGAGCAAGCTTTGTATCTCAGCTAAGCATGATCTGCTTTAATGATGATGCACTGTTGCCAGGGACTGGCACTTTCTTCTTCATGTTTATAGATGGGGGCGGGGGGTGGGGGTGCGTGCGTGTGTGTGTGTGTGTGTGTGTGTGTGTGTGTGTGTGTGTGTGTGTGTGTGTGTGTGTGGCAGTGAAGGCTGCCGAAGGGAGGACAGCTCATAATAACGGCCGGAACGGAGCAAATGGAATGGCATCAAACACGTGTGTTTGATGTATTTGATACCATTCCACTGATTCCACTCTGTTCCCTAACAGCCAGAGAGAATGTCTGAAGTATTGGCTGTCATTCATCACCCAGGCTCTTCCCGGACAGAGGGCCCTGTGAGGGGCGGGAGGGCGGACAGCTCAGTGGCGTGAGCGCATTCATTTACACAGTATTTGGTGACACACACAATTCGTAAATGCAGTTCAAACAGACAACAACACACACCCATGGAACAGGACAGGTCTCATAACTGATGTCAAAACACCCTGAGGAGAACAGGACAGGTCTCATAACTGATGTCAAAACACCCTGAGGGGAACAGGACAGTTCTCATAACTGATGTCAAAACACCCTGAGGGGAACAGGACAGTTCTCATAACTGATGTCAAAACACCCCGAGGGGAACAGGACAGTTCTCATAACTGATGTCAAAACACCCTGAGGGGAACAGGACAGGTCTCATAACTGATGGCTTTCACAGTCACACAAACAATACGGATCAGTGATTTAGAGAAAATATTTTCCTGCATTGTTGTGGTCATGTTTAAGGGTTCATGTTTGATTTTGACACTGGTAAACATGTTACGGGCTATTCCTCTGGTCACAGTCATCTTCTCCATTTAACCCTTAATAGAGACATCATCCTTACAATAGGTAGACAAATCCTACGTCCCAAATACCACCCTATTCTCTACATTAGTGCACTACTTCTGAATAGAGTGCCATTTGGGAACCTGTAAAGGTTATTCATCATCATCTGGCGAAAAGTTCAGGTGCTTTCTAACAACAGAAAGCCTAAAACCCCATAACCCTGTCAAGAAAACAACAAATGACTCTTCCACTAGTCTAGTTCATTAGTTCTGATGTTCCTGCCACCGCTGTTCATTCTAGCATGGCTTTCTAGTGACTACCATCCCAGGTAGGACAGGCAGAGTCCTGTGAGGCACAGCTAGGGCTGGGTTGTGGTTATGTGGTTGTGATGTTAGATCCACCCGACTGGGATGACTCTGTATGGCATGGGGGACTCTGGGAGCACATAGAGAGAGAGACACTAGAGACAGTGTGGTGCAGAGTGTCACAGTGTCCCAGCAGCCTCGGGGTTTACTGTCCACTCACATCAATCCATGTTGAGGAAAACAGCCTCCCAAGAATAGTGCTGCCTTGCTTTCTGGTCTGATTGGGTTCCTCTGTCACCACCTCTCTGCCATCACATCCCCTTCCCTCTTCTCCCCTCTCCTCTCCTCTCTCTGCCATCACCTCTCTCTTCCATCTCCTCTCCTCCCCTCTCCTCTCCACTCCTCCTCTCATATCCTCTCCTCTCTGCCTTGTCCTCTCATTCCATCCCCTCTCTTATTCCTCCCCTCTCGTCTTTCTGGCTTCTCCTCCTCCTCTCCGCTGCAATCTCCTCTCCCTTTCTCTTACATCTCCTCTCCTCTCCTCAGCTATCTCCCCTCCTCTCCTCTCTTCTTCACCTCTCCTTGCATCCTAACCTCCTCTCTTCCTCCCCTCCTCTCCCTGCTATTTTCCCTCCTCTCCTCTCCTACTCTTCTCTCCTCCTCTCCCTGCTGTCTCCCCTCCCCTGCTCTCCCCTCCTCATCCCCTCTCATCCTATCCTACTATCCCCTCCTCTCCATGCTATCTTCTCTTCTCTCTCTCTCTGCACTGACTCCTCAGTCTCCCTAGTCTCCACTGACTGAAGCTCTTAATGTTTATTAGACAATGTTTATATTGTTTTAAAGTCGTCTTCTGAACATAGTCCTTGTAATATCATGTATTGTATTTGTTGATTTATCATACAATTGTTGATGTATTTATCAAATGTAGTGGAAAGTACTTGAATTAACATTTTAGTTTTCACATCACTATAAATATGCTTGAGTTAGCTGGCTACTGTAGCTGAAAAGCTTTGTCCAACGCTATGAGACTCTCACATGAAATTATATTCTGGCCAAACACAACCACATAAAAGAGAGAGAGGGAGCAGTATTGGAGAGAGAACATTATGCAGAAGCAATGTGATTCTCCCCATGATGGAGTGCATGTTCATATGGAGGGCTTTGGAGTGTGGCTGCTCATTGATTGTGAGCAGGCACAATGCCACCAACAGGGACACAGATGCATCAACCAGCTAGCCGCATATTTAAACCAGAGTGAGGACGCTAACAATGACCAACCATCCAATCATGAATAAGTCGGAGAGCGAAACGTACCACCAGCAACTAGAGATGGGTACAGTTATTCAAATATCCAGATGGACGTTAGTATTCTATTTCTTGGGAAAGAAAGGACTATTTTTACTTTGTTTACAATTCACATAAAATCTATGTGACATTGCTTCATAGCCTACAATGATTTTTTTTTAAACAACATCAACATGAGTATGAGTGTATGTCATATAAAAGACACACCCGTAGCCTACACCCGTTTCACACCTGTGGCTTGTTTTTGTCGGTCAATCAAAGCAGCTCTACAGTCAGATGCTTCATGTGTAGTGAAGTGTTAGATTTCCAGTCAACGCAAAATGGAATTAAAATGACAGAAATAAGTTGGATAAATAAGAAGGGGTTGGCTACAATGATCAACTGAAAGGTAGGCTGTTGTTTCATATGAATGGAGTTGCTGTAGACACGGATGGGAAAGGGGTTGGCTACAATGATCAACTGAAAGGTAGGCTGTTGTTTCATATGAATGGAGTTGCTGTAGACAAGGATGGGAAAGGGGTTGGCTACAATGATCAACTGAAAGGTAGGCTGTTGTTTCATATGAATGGAGTTGCTGTAGACACGGATGGGAAAGGGGTTGGCTACAATGATCAACTGAAAGGTAGGCTGTTGTTTCATATGAATGGAGTTGCTGTAGACAAGGATGGGAAAGGGGTTGGCTACAATGATCAACTGAAAGGTAGGCTGTTGTTTCATATGAATGGAGTTGCTGTAGACAAGGATGGGAAAGGGGTTGGCTACAATGATCAACTGAAAGGTAGGCTGTTGTTTCATATGAATGGAGTTGCTGTAGACAAGGATGGGAAAGGGGTTGGCTACAATGATCAACTGAAAGGTAGGCTGTTGTTTCATATGAATGGAGTTGCTGTAGACAAGGATGGGAAAGGGGTTGGCTACAATGATCAACTGAAAGGTAGGCTGTTGTTTCATATGAATGGAGTTGCTGTAGACAAGGATGGGAAAGGGGTTGGCTACAATGATCAACTGAAAGGTAGGCTGTTGTTTCATATGAATGGAGTTGCTGTAGACAAGGATGGGAAAGGGGTTGGCTACAATGATCAACTGAAAGGTAGGCTGTTGTTTCATATGAATGGAGTTGCTGTAGACAAGGATGGGAAGCTCAGCAAAATACACTCAATTCATTCAAATCAAATCAAATTGTATTTGTCACATACGCCAAATACAACAAGTGTAGACCTACCGTGAAATGCTTATTTCAAGCTCTTAACCAACACTGCAGTTCAAGAAATAGTGTTATGAAAATATTGGCTAAATAAACTAAAGTAAAAAATAAAAGTAACACAATAAAATAACAATACAGAGGCTATATACAGGGGGTACCGGTACCGAGTCAATGTGCAGGGGTACCGGTACCGAGTCAATGTGCAGGGGTACCGGTACCGAGTCAATGTGCAGGGGTACCGGTACTGAGTCAATGTGCAGGGGTACCGGTACCGAGTCAATGTGCAGGGGTACCGGTACTGAGTCAATGTGCAGGGGTACCGGTACCGAGTCAATGTGCAGGGGTACCGGTACCGAGTCAATGTGCAGGGGTACCGGTACCGAGTCAATGTGCAGGGGTACCGTCAATGTGCAGGGTACCGAGTCAATGTGAAGGGGTACCGGTACTGAGTCAATGTGCAGGGGTACCGGTACCGAGTCAATGTGCAGGGGTACCGGTACCGAGTCAATGTGAAGGGGTACCGGTACCGAGTCAATGTGCAGGGGTACCGGTACCGAGTCAATGTGCAGGGGTACCGGTACCGAGTCAATGTGAAGGGGTACCGGTACCGAGTCAATGTGAAGGGGTACCGGTACCGAGTCAATGTGCAGGGGTACCGGTACCGAGTCAATGTGCAGGGGTACAGGTTAGTCCAGGTCATTTGTACATGTAGGTAGGGGTAAAGTGACTATGCATAGATAATAAACAGCGAGTTGCAGCAGTGTGAAAACAAAGGAGCGGGGTCAATGTAAATAGTCCGGGTGGTCAATGTAAATAGTCCGGGTGGTCAATGTAAATAGTCCGGGTGGTCAATGTAAATAGTCCGGGTGGTCAATGTAAATAGTCCGGGTGGTCAATGTATATAGTCCAGGTGGTCAATGTAAATAGTCCGGGTGGTCATTTGATGAATTGTTCAGCTGTCTTATGGTTTGTGGGTAGAAGCTGTTAAGGAGCCTTTTGGACCTAGACTTGGCGCTACGGTACTTCTTGCCATGCGGTAGCAGAGAGAACAGTTTATAACTTGGGTGACTGGAGTCTTTGACCATTTTTTGGGCTTTCCTCTGACACCGCCTGGTATA
Source organism: Oncorhynchus nerka (assembly GCF_034236695.1). Classification (NCBI taxonomy): domain Eukaryota; kingdom Metazoa; phylum Chordata; class Actinopteri; order Salmoniformes; family Salmonidae; genus Oncorhynchus; species Oncorhynchus nerka. The sequence continues at coordinate 86,084,268 of NC_088399.1, read as the reverse complement.
TAGGTCCTGGATGTCAGGAAACTTGGCTCCAGTGATGTATTGGGTTGTACGCACTACCCTCTGTAGCGCCTTGCGGTCGGATGCCGAGCAGTTGCCATACCAGGCGGTGATGCAACCAGTCAGGATACCCTCGATGGTGCAGCTGTAGGACTTTTTGAGGATCTGGGGGACTCATGTCAAATTTTTACAGTCTCCTAAGGGGGGAAAGGGGTTGTCGTGCCCTCTTCACGACTGTCTTGGTGTGTTTGAACCATGATAGTCTGTTGGTGATTTGAAGATCAAGGAACTTAAAACTCTCTACACTCTCCACTTCAGCCCTGTCAATGTTTTTATTTTATTTATTTATTATTTTTTTTGTTTCACCTTTATTTAAAAATCAAATCAAATCAAATCAAATGTTATTTGTCACATACACATGGTTAGCAGATGTTAGTGCGAGTGTAGCGAAATGCTTGTGCCTCTAGTTCCGACAATGCAGTAATAACCAACAAGTAATCTAGCTAACAATTCCACTTCAGCCAGGTAGGCTAGTTGAGAACAAGTTCTCATTTGCAACTGCGACCTGGCCAAGATATGATGTGAATGGGGGCATGTAGTCCATGATCATCTCCTTTGTCTTGCTCACATTGAGGTAGAGGTTGTTGTCCTGGCACCACACTTCCAGGTCTCTGACCTCCTCCCTATAGGCTGTCTCATCGTTGTCGGTGATCAGGCCTACCACTGTTGTGTCTTCAGCAAACTTAATGATGGTGTTGGAGTTGTGCTTGGTCATGCAGTCATGGGTGAACAGGGAGTACATGAGGGGACTAAGCACGCACCCCTGATGGGCCCCCGTGTTGAAGATCAGCTTGGCAGATGTATTGTTGCCTACCTTTACCACCTGGGGGCAGCCCATCAGGAAGTCCAGGATCCAGTTGCAGAGGGAGGGGTTGTTATGGGATTTATATCAATAATGACTAAATGAGGTATACTGCACTATAACTGGCAAGAATTCTACCCTGTCTTTCTTGTAGTATTAAATAATGTTTGTTCATTGGGAAGGGGTTATATGACATGTACCTAGGAAGAAAGGAATTTATGTGGAGATAAGAGAGGACAGGGAGGGCTCCTCCAGAGTTATGGTGTTTGGGGGAGCTGTAACGGTCAGTTGAGGGGTTATAAACTGTGGTTAGACTCATGAGAAAATCCATGTTGGTGTGTATGTATGTGCGTAGTTTAGGATGATATAAGAAGGAATGTATTTGTGAAAACTAGAGCTTTTGCAAATAAATTGGGATCTGATCAATTGTGAGCTGGGATTTCTGTCTGTTTTATTTAATACCAGAACTTTACAAACTCTGGGTATCAGACAGATAAATATAATTGGAATTTATGAACATTGATTACAAAATTACTTGACAGGGGTTTAGTCCCAGGGTCCTTAGCTTAGTGATGAGCTTTGTGGGCACGATAGTGTTGGAAACTGAGCTGTAGTCAATGAACAGCATTATCACATAGGTTTTCCTTTTGTCCAGGTGGGAAAAGGCAGTGTGGTGTGCGATTGAGATTGCATCATCTGTGAATCTGTTGAGGCGGTATGCAAATTGGAATGGGTCTAGGATTTCCGGGATTATGTTGTTGATGTGAACCATGAGCAGCCATTCAAAGCACATCATGGCTACCGATGTGAGTGCTAAGGGGTGGTAGTTACTTCACTTTCTTTGGCATGGGGACTGTGGTGGTCTGCTTGAAACATGTAGGTATTACAGAATCGTTCAGGGAGAGGTTGAAAATGTCAGTGAAGAAACTTGACAGTTGGACCGCATATGCTCTGAGTGCACATCCTGGTATTCCGTCTGCGGCCTTGTGAATGTTGACCTGTTTAAAGGTCTTGCTCACATCGGCTACGGAGAGGGTGATCACACAGTCGTCCGGAACAGCTGGTGCTCTCATCCATGCTTCAGTGTTGCCTTCCTACTTTAGGTAGCTAGCTGGCTAACTTAGCTGGCTATTGTAGCTAGTTAACTTATTTACAACAATTTGATGCAGTCAATACAGGCACTGCCAGATGGTATGATTGATAAACTATGGCAGCAACAAGTTTGTTTAACTATCGCGAGTTGGTTTGGCTACTTTTCCATCTCCTGATCTGCACTTCACCCCTAAAAGGGATGGAGGAATGGGATTGGACATTACTGTCTCATTTGAGGAATTGACGTCTGACACGGTTTTACCATACCGAAGAGAGAGGGAGAGAGCAAGAGAGACTGACAAACAGAGACAAGACAGAGAACGCGACAGACAGAGACAAGAGATAGAGCGAGACAGACAGATAAACAGACAGAGAGAGACTACAGAAATAGTGAAAAAAAATCCTTAAGAGAGGAGAGAAAGAGAGAGAGAGAGAGAGAGAGAGAGAGAGAGAAAGAGAGAGAGAGAGAGAGAAGTGGCTACCAGTATGTCTGAGCGTGTATTTGCAGACTGTGTCTGGCTGATGGAATCTCGTTGAGAAGAGTCGGTGGAATTGTGAAGCAGGATGTCATGAGGCACTTCATCAGAAAAGCTTTTAAATAAAACAGACCGAGGCCTAAAAATAAGACAATCCTCATTACACATGAAGCAAACGTCTGCAACCACACCAGCTATTCAGACACTGAGACAAAAGTAAACGATAAGGAGAATATGGATGGTGAAGTAGCCTAGCAAATCCTTTTATATATATATATAAGGTGCATTCTGAAAGTATTCTGACTCCTTCACTTTTTCCACATTTTGTTACGTTACAGCCTTATTCTAAAATGGATTCAATTGATGACCCTAGGCACACAGCCAAGAAAACGCAGGAGTGGCTTTGGGACAAGTCTCTGTCCTTGAGTGGCCCAGCCAGAGCCCGGACTTGAACCCGATCGAACATCTCTGGAGAGACCTGGAAATAGCTGTACAACGACGCTCCCCATCCAACCTGACAGAGCTTGAGAGGACCTGCAGCGAAATATGGGAGAAACTCCCCAAATACAGGTGTGCCAAGCTTGTAGCGTCATACCCAAGAAGAATTGAGGCTGTAATTGCTGCCAAAGGGGCTTCCACAAAGTACTGAGTAAGGGTCTGAATACTTATGTAAATGTGATATTTCAGTTTTTTGCAAACATTTCTAAAAACCTGTTTTTGCTTTGTCATTATGGGGTATTGTGTGTAGATTGATTAGAGGAAAAAACAATTTAATCAATTTTAGAATAAGGCTGTAACGTAACAAAATGTGGAATAGGTCAAGAGGTCTGAATACCTCCCGAATGCACTCTTAAATATATATATGTGTCCCAAATGGCACCCTCTTCCCCATACAGTGCACTACTTTTGACCAGGGTCAATAGGCCCATAGCCTAGCTCCCTCCCAACTTTATCTAATCTTCTAGGGCTGTCCCAGACTAAAAAATATCTTAGTGGGCCGACAGTCGTCTGTTCTTTCAACCAATCGATGGTAGAAATGTCAAAACGTGTATTTTTCAATATATAGACACATGTTTTAATCAAACCAACTATATGCACTGAGCTTGTCTGATGCTTTAATCACACGGTTTGATTAAATAATTAAGACACACAAATGACTAGACAGAGTCCAACTGCAATTAAATTGATTGTGCGGGCCGGGCTCAGACATGCTGCACTGTGTAAAAATGGCAGCCAGCGACTGTGTGACTCTCTGCTGCAGCGAGCACCACAGAACATCAACAGTGTTTATCTCACTGTCCGTGTTGCTATAGCTGCAACATAATTACAGCCATTTCTGACTGAACAGCTCTGTTACCGAGATCTATCATTTGTTTAGGAAAATGATTCCCTATTCCCTTTAAACCTTACTCGTTTTACGTGACACATGTATGCATCCCATGCACGTGACCAATAGGCCTTGACCTACAGCATATCATAATCACATCAATAAACTGGTTATAACAAACTCTGAACGCCGTAACACATGTGACAGCAAAATGGATGCAGAGGCCGTGACAAACTTGAAACGATGGAATGTTTGTTTACTGGTTGCTCAGGAGGTAAAGGGGAAGTCAGATGTGTGGAATACATTTGACTAGTTGTTGAAAATACTGGAGATCGAGAAAAAGAAGGTATGGAGCCAGCGCTGCGTGTGTTTGCCAAACACGTGCTGTTAGATCGTCTGACCGTTTGGAACAATATAAACAACACAAAATAAATTATAAGCGTACCAGAGAGTTTGTTGTACTTATTTGTTTTTGTAAAGCATTTATTACAGCCTGTCAAAGATTAAAAACAGACACATTTGTGAAATTGTTTATCCGACATGTTGTGGTCGTGTGAGGCTTGGTGCTCACGGAATCAGTAGACTATTAAACAGTAGACTATTAAACAAACACTCAAACACATAGCACATGTCTTAGAGTGATGGACTGTGCCATCCACACGGCTTCCACAATGGATCAGTCCACTCAGACAGCCACCAATCAGACAGGTGTCTTGTACACCATGATTTTTTATTGAATTTTTGCTACTTGCTCGACTAAAGAAATCTTGTTCGACCAACACCCTATCGACCAAACAATCGACCAGTCGACTAAATTGGGTCAGCAATGCCATCTTCATACAAAAACAAAATGGCTGCTGCTGTATAGTTGAGGTTGTTGCATCATCCCATCGCCATCTTTGTGTAACCCAAATGTTTAATTCACACAGCATACAGTTTTTTGTGGCTTCTCAAATCGTTAGAATTCCATGGCAGCCTTAAGTAGGTCACTGAAGCCTTTCAGAGGAACTCCTCCCCCGAAATGCAGAAAAATGCAGAAATCCACTGCATATTCACCCTTCTACGTACTGCATGTTGGGGTGGTTAAAGTATGTGTTAGGGTGGGAAAGTGCAGAGAGACGAAAGGTAGGATTTGATAGACATGAAGACAATGACCGAGCAATCAAGAAATGGTGCAGTGGGTCTAACTGTGTCAGTGGGTCTGAAATTAGTTCATTATTAACCATACAGTAAGTCCCAGAATTAACTGTTTTGCACTTCAATCATTTGAATCCTGTAAACCAGCAGTATTCCGGACCTGTGTTCCAAGCACTGTGGGTCACACTAACTATCAGCACTCACTGCCTAGGATATTGAGGTCATTTCTCAAATGAATAATACAATACATTATAATAATAGCCCACATCCGATATGAAACTCAAACTCAATGACCATAGAGATACATGATGACGGCTCCCCTGTGGGTGACACCAAGTGACAGTCAGGACAGCAGTGACCACAGCTACCTATTATGGCGGTATGGTTGTCTGGTACATACATAATATTGTAGCAGAGTCACGGTTAGTGAGTTGAATAAAAGCTTCAATTCAATTAATCCCATTTCATAATGCTATTGGAAACAGTATGTTCTGCTGTATTCCCAGTGAAGCACATCCCATTTCATAATGCTATTGGAAACAGTATGTTCTGCTGTATTCCCAATAAAAGCACATCCCATTTCATAATGCTATTGGAAACAGTATGTTCTGCTGTATTCCCAGTGAAGCACATCCCATTTCATAATGCTATTGGAAACAGCCTCGCCCCTGTATACTGTATGTTCTGCTGTATTCCCAGTGAAGCACATCCCATTTCATAATGCTATTGGAAACAGCCTCGCCCCTGTATACGGTCTGTTCTGCCTTATTCCCAGTGGCAAGATACTATACCACACAAGCGAATTGGAGGAGGGTTGGGTTCTTAACTAAGTTCAGTGCTATTCCAATTTCCTCCCCCAAATCATTTATGAACAAACTGACATTATATATTTTCTTATTTTTTTGTGTTAGACTATGGGGGATTTACTACTTTTAGCTGCCAGTCAGCTTGCCTGATCAAAAATATGCAAATCACAGTCAGGCAAGCTCTGGGACAGACCTCGAGGCCCCCGCTGTATCTACCTCAGCTAAATCACTCAACCAGTGCTTGGACTGCACTTGCACACTCCCCGTCATGGATTTAAAAACATTGCATTGGTGAAAATATAGGCTAGACAGAGTTTCCACCATTATTTAATCCATTCGTTAGTTTGGGAGAATGATGGAGAATCGGGACACAACCACTGAAGTACTATAGGTTTACTGTAGGTGTACTGTAGGTGTACTGCTATACTGTAGGTGTGCTATATTTGTTCTGTAAGTGTACTGTAGGTGTACTTTAGATCTAATATAGGTGTACTGTAGGTGTATTTTAGGTGTACTGTAGATGTACTGTAGGTGTACTATAGGTGTACTGTAGATGTACTATAGGTGGACCGTATGTGTACTGTAGGTGTACTATATGTGTACTGTAAATGTAGTATAGGTGTACTGCATTTATATTTTACATTTAAGTCATTTAGCAGACGCTCTTATCCAGAGCGACTTACTATATATGTACTGTAAATGTACTGTAGGTGTACTACAGGTGTACTGCTATATTGTAGGTGTACTATAGGTTGACTATAGGTGTACTGTAGGTGTACTATAGGTGTACCTAATGTGTACTGTAAATGTACTGTATGTGTACTATAGGTACTGTAGGTGTACTGTCGGTGCATTGCTTGAAATTTCTGCAAGGTAAAATCAATGCAGGGTTTTTTTTTCGTGCTTAAAGGTGCACACTGTTTGGTGAACAGCTGAGGGTTGGATGTACCAATCCCAGATTGCCCCTTTAATGTTGCATTTGCCTGCATAACACTGCGCTCTTCTGCATTTTAAGCAGAGCAAAAGAGGCACATGCCATCTCCAGCTAGCTTCAGTGAAGAAGTATCAAAAGACATTTTGATATCTTTGAAAAAGCCTTGGAGACAAACTCCAATGCTGGGTTCTTTAGCCTCCAGGAGGGTATTCACTGTCTTTTTCAATCTGAATCTCTCAACTTTTTTTGGAGGCATTTGAGCTTAACGAATGTTGCTGAGATACGATGAGCAACCAACTACAATTTCTTCTACCGTGCTCTTCTTCATCTTCTTTCTTCTTCCTGTTCTTCCTCTTCCTGCTCTTCCTCCATGCCATCTGTCCCCATCTTCTCCAACTGCCCAACAGCTATTCTCTTCTCTCTCAGTATAGTCTCTGTCACACCCAACAGCTATTCTCTTCTCTCTCAGTATAGTCTCTGTCACACCCAACAGCTATTCTCTACTCTCTCAGTATAGTCTCTGTCACACCCAACAGCTATTCTCTTCTCTCTCAGTATAGTCTCTGTCACATCCAACAGCTATTCTCTACTCTCTCAGTATAGTCTCTGTCACATCCAACAGCTATTCTCTTCTCTTTCAGTATAGTCTCTGTCACATCCAACAGCTATTCTCTACTCTCTCAGTATAGTCTCTGTCACACCCAACAGCTATTCTCTACTCTCTCAGTATAGTCTCTGTCACATCCAACAGCTATTCTCTACTCTCTCAGTATAGTCTCTGTCACACCCAACAGCTATTCTCTTCTCTCTCAGTATAGTCTGTCACATCCAACAGCTATTCTCTACTCTCTCAGTATAGTCTCTGTCACACCCAACAGCTATTCTCTACTCTCTCAGTATAGTCTGTCACATCCTACAGCTATTCTCGTCTCTCTCAGTATAGTCTCTGTCACACCCAACAGCTATTCTCTTCTCTTTCAGTATAGTCTCTGTCACATCCAACAGCTATTCTCTTCTCTCTCAGTATAGTCTCTGTCACACCCAACAGCTATTCTCTACTCTCGCAGTATAGTCTGTCACACCCAACAGCTATTCTCTACTCTCTCAGTATAGTCTGTCACACCCAACAGCTATTCTCTACTCTCTCAGTATAGTCTCTGTCACACCCAACAGCTATTCTCTACTCTCTCAGTATAGTCTGTCACACCCAACAGCTATTCTCTTCTCTCTCAGTATAGTCACTGTCACACCCAACAGCTATTCTCTACTCTCTCAGTATAGTCACTGTCACACCCAACAGCTATTCTCTTCTCTCTCAGTATAGTCTGTCACACCCAACAGCTATTCTCTTCTCTCTCAGTATAGTCTCTGTCACACCCAACAGCTATTCTCTTCTCTTTCAGTATAGTCTCTGTCACACCCAACAGCTATTCTCTACTCTCTCAGTATAGTCTCTGTCACACCCAACAGCTATTCTCTTCTCTCTCAGTATAGTCTGTCACACCCAACAGCTATTCTCTACTCTCTCAGTATAGTCTCTGTCACACCCAACAGCTATTCTCTACTCTCTCAGTATAGTCTGTCACACCCAACAGCTATTCTCTACTCTCTCAGTATAGTCTCTGTCACACCCAACAGCTATTCTCTACTCTCTCAGTATAGTCTCTGTCACACCCAACAGCTATTCTCTACTCTCTCAGTATAGTCTCTGTCACACCCAACAGCTATTCTCTTCTCTCTCAGTATAGTCTCTGTCACACCCAACAGCTATTCTCTACTCTCTCAGTATAGTCTCTGTCACACCCAACAGCTATTCTCTTCTCTCTCAGTATAGTCTCTGTCACACCCAACAGCTATTCTCTTCTCTCTCAGTATAGTCTCTGTCACACCCAACAGCTATTCTCTTCTCTCTCAGTATAGTCTCTGTCACACCCAACAGCTATTCTCTTCTCTCTCAGTATAGTCTCTGTCACACCCAACAGCTATTCTCTTCTCTCTCAGTATAGTCTCTGTCACACCCAACAGCTATTCTCTACTCTCTCAGTATAGTCTCTGTCACACCCAACAGCTATTCTCTTCTCTCTCAGTATAGTCTCTGTCACACCCAACAGCTATTCTCTACTCTCTCAGTATAGTCTCTGTCACACCCAACAGCTATTCTCTTCTCTCTCAGTATAGTCTGTCACACCCAACAGCTATTCTCTTCTCTCTCAGTATAGTCTCTGTCACACCCAACAGCTATTCTCTTCTCTCTCAGTATAGTCTCTGTCACACCCAACAGCTATTCTCTTCTCTCTCAGTATAGTCTGTCACACCCAACAGCTATTCTCTTCTCTCTCAGTATAGTCTGTCACACCCAACAGCTATTCTCTTCTCTCTCAGTATAGTCTGTCACACCCAACAGCTATTCTCTTCTCTCTCAGTATAGTCTGTCACACCCAACAGCTATTCTCTTCTCTCTCAGTATAGTCTCTGTCACACCCAACAGCTATTCTCTTCTCTCTCAGTATAGTCTGTCACACCCAACAGCTATTCTCTTCTCTCTCAGTATAGTCTGTCACACCCAACAGCTATTCTCTACTCTCTCAGTATAGTCTCTGTCACACCCAACAGCTATTCTCTTCTCTCTCAGTATAGTCTCTGTCACACCCAACAGCTATTCTCTTCTCTCTCAGTATAGTCTGTCACACCCAACAGCTATTCTCTACTCTCTCAGTATAGTCTCTGTCACACCCAACAGCTATTATCTTCTCTTTCAGTATAGTCTCTGTCACACCCAACAGCTATTCTCTACTCTCTCAGTATAGTCTCTGTCACACCCAACAGCTATTCTCTTCTCTCTCAGTATAGTCTGTCACACCCAACAGCTATTCTCTTCTCTCTCAGTATAGTCTCTGTCACACCCAACAGCTATTCTCTTCTCTCTCAGTATAGTCTGTCACATCCAACAGCTATTCTCTACTCTCTCAGTATAGTCTCTGTCACACCCAACAGCTATTCTCTTCTCTCTCAGTATAGTCTCTGTCACATCCAACAGCTATTCTCTTCTCTCTCAGTATAGTCTCTGTCACACCCAACAGCTATTCTCTACTCTCTCAGTATAGTCTCTGTCACACCCAACAGCTATTCTCTTCTCTTTCAGTATAGTCTCTGTCACACCCAACAGCTATTCTCTACTCTCTCAGTATAGTCTGTCACACCCAACAGCTATTCTCTTCTCTCTCAGTATAGTCTCTGTCACACCCAACAGCTATTCTCTTCTCTCTCAGTATAGTCTGTCACACCCAACAGCTATTATCTTCTCTCTCAGTATAGTCTCTGTCACATCCTACAGCTATTCTCGTCTCTCTCAGTATAGTCTGTCACACCCAACAGCTATTCTCTTCTCTCTCAGTATAGTCTCTGTCACACCCAACAGCTATTCTCTTCTCTCTCAGTATAGTCTCTGTCACACCCAACAGCTATTCTCTTCTCTCTCAGTATAGTCTGTCACACCCAACAGCTATTCTCTTCTCTCTCAGTATAGTCTGTCACACCCAACAGCTATTCTCTTCTCTCTCAGTATAGTCTCTGTCACATCCTACAGCTATTCTCTTCTCTCTCAGTATAGTCTGTCACACCCAACAGCTATTCTCTTCTCTCTCAGTATAGTCTGTCACACCCAACAGCTATTCTCTTCTCTCTCAGTATAGTCTGTCACACCCAACAGCTATTCTCTTCTCTCTCAGTATAGTCTGTCACACCCAACAGCTATTCTCTTCTCTCTCAGTATAGTCTCTGTCACATCCAACAGCTATTCTCTTCTCTCTCAGTATAGTCTCTGTCACACCCAACAGCTATTCTCTTCTCTCTCAGTATAGTCTCTGTCACACCCAACAGCTATTCTCTTCTCTCTCAGTATAGTCTGTCACACCCAACAGCTATTATCTTCTCTCTCAGTATAGTCTCTGTCACATCCTACAGCTATTCTCGTCTCTCTCAGTATAGTCTGTCACACCCAACAGCTATTCTCTTCTCTCTCAGTATAGTCTCTGTCACACCCAACAGCTATTCTCTTCTCTCTCAGTATAGTCTCTGTCACACCCAACAGCTATTCTCTTCTCTCTCAGTATAGTCTGTCACACCCAACAGCTATTCTCTTCTCTCTCAGTATAGTCTGTCACACCCAACAGCTATTCTCTTCTCTCTCAGTATAGTCTCTGTCACATCCTACAGCTATTCTCTTCTCTCTCAGTATAGTCTGTCACACCCAACAGCTATTCTCTTCTCTCTCAGTATAGTCTGTCACACCCAACAGCTATTCTCTTCTCTCTCAGTATAGTCTGTCAACCCCAACAGCTATTCTCTTCTCTCTCAGTATAGTCTGTCACACCCAACAGCTATTCTCTTCTCTCTCAGTATAGTCTCTGTCACATCCAACAGCTATTCTCTTCTCTCTCAGTATAGTCTCTGTCACACCCAACAGCTATTCTCTTCTCTCTCAGTATAGTCTCTGTCACATCCAACAGCTATTCTCTACTCTCTCAGTATAGTCTCTGTCACACCCAACAGCTATTCTCTTCTCTCTCAGTATAGTCTGTCACATCCAACAGCTATTCTCGTCTCTCTCAGTATAGTCTGTCACACCCAACAGCTATTCTCTTCTCTCTCAGTATAGTCTGTCACACCCAACAGCTATTCTCTTCTCTCTCAGTATAGTCTGTCACACCCAACAGCTATTCTCTACTCTCTCAGTATAGTCTCTGTCACATCCAACAGCTATTCTCTTCTCTCTCAGTATAGTCTCTGTCACACCCAACAGCTATTCTCTACTCTCTCAGTATAGTCTCTGTCACATCCAACAGCTATTCTCTTCTCTCTCAGTATAGTCTCTGTCACACCCAACAGCTATTCTCTACTCTCTCAGTATAGTCTCTGTCACACCCAACAGCTATTCTCTTCTCTCTCAGTATAGTCTCTGTCACACCCAACAGCTATTCTCTTCTCTCTCAGTATAGTCTGTCACACCCAACAGCTATTCTCTACTCTCTCAGTATAGTCTCTGTCACACCCAACAGCTATTCTCTTCTCTCTCAGTATAGTCTCTGTCACACCCAACAGCTATTCTCTTCTCTCTCAGTATAGTCTGTCACACCCAACAGCTATTCTCTTCTCTCTCAGTATAGTCTGTCACACCCAACAGCTATTCTCTTCTCTCTCAGTATAGTCTCTGTCACATCCAACAGCTATTCTCTTCTCTCTCAGTATAGTCTCTGTCACACCCAACAGCTATTCTCTTCTCTCTCAGTATAGTCTGTCACACCCAACAGCTATTCTCTTCTCTCTCAGTATAGTCTGTCACACCCAACAGCTATTCTCTTCTCTCTCAGTATAGTCTGTCACACCCAACAGCTATTCTCTTCTCTCTCAGTATAGTCTGTCACACCCAACAGCTATTATCTACTCTCTCAGTATAGTCTCTGTCACACCCAACAGCTATTCTCTTCTCTCTCAGTATAGTCTGTCACACCCAACAGCTATTCTCTTCTCTCTCAGTATAGTCTCTGTCACACCCAACAGCTATTCTCTTCTCTCTCAGTATAGTCTGTCACACCCAACAGCTATTCTCTTCTCTCTCAGTATAGTCTGTCACACCCAACAGCTATTCTCTACTCTCTCAGTATAGTCTCTGTCACACCCAACAGCTATTCTCTTCTCTCTCAGTATAGTCTCTGTCACATCCAACAGCTATTCTCTTCTCTCTCAGTATAGTCTCTGTCACACCCAACAGCTATTCTCTTCTCTCTCAGTATAGTCTCTGTCACACCCAACAGCTATTCTCTTCTCTCTCAGTATAGTCTGTCACATCCAACAGCTATTCTCTACTCTCTCAGTATAGTCTCTGTCACACCCAACAGCTATTCTCTTCTCTCTCAGTATAGTCTCTGTCACACCCAACAGCTATTCTCTTCTCTCTCAGTATAGTCTGTCACACCCAACAGCTATTCTCTACTCTCTCAGTATAGTCTCTGTCACATCCAACAGCTATTCTCTTCTCTCTCAGTATAGTCTCTGTCACACCCAACAGCTATTCTCTACTCTCTCAGTATAGTCTCTGTCACATCCAACAGCTATTCTCTTCTCTCTCAGTATAGTCTCTGTCACACCCAACAGCTATTCTCTACTCTCTCAGTATAGTCTCTGTCACACCCAACAGCTATTCTCTTCTCTCTCAGTATAGTCTGTCACACCCAACAGCTATTCTCTTCTCTCTCAGTATAGTCTGTCACACCCAACAGCTATTCTCTACTCTCTCAGTATAGTCTCTGTCACACCCAACAGCTATTCTCTTCTCTCTCAGTATAGTCTGTCACACCCAACAGCTATTCTCTACTCTCTCAGTATAGTCTCTGTCACACCCAACAGCTATTCTCTTCTCTCTCAGTATAGTCTCTGTCACATCCAACAGCTATTCTCTTCTCTCTCAGTATAGTCTCTGTCACACCCAACAGCTATTCTCTTCTCTCTCAGTATAGTCTCTGTCACACCCAACAGCTATTCTATTCTCTCTCAGTATAGTCTCTGTCATACCCAACAGCTATTCTCTTCTCTCTCAGTATAGTCTCTGTCACATCCAACAGCTATTCTCTACTCTCTCAGTATAGTCTCTGTCATACCCAACAGCTATTCTCTTCTCTCTCAGTATAGTCTCTGTCACATCCAACAGCTATTCTCTACTCTCTCAGTATAGTCTCTGTCACATCCAACAGCTATTCTCTTCTCTCTCAGTATAGTCTGTCACACCCAACAGCTATTCTCTTCTCTCTCAGTATAGTCTCTGTCACATCCAACAGCTATTCTCTTCTCTCTCAGTATAGTCTGTCACATCCAACAGCTATTCTCTTCTCTCTCAGTATAGTCTCTGTCACACCCAACAGCTATTCTCTACTCTCTCAGTATAGTCTCTGTCACACCCAACAGCTATTCTCTTCTCTCTCAGTATAGTCTGTCACACCCAACAGCTATTCTCTTCTCTCTCAGTATAGTCTCTGTCACACCCAACAGCTATTCTCTTCTCTCTCAGTATAGTCTCTGTCACATCCAACAGCTATTCTCTTCTCTCTCAGTATAGTCTCTGTCACACCCAACAGCTATTCTCTTCTCTCTCAGTATAGTCTCTGTCACATCCAACAGCTATTCTCTTCTCTCTCAGTATAGTCTCTGTCACACCCAACAGCTATTCTCTTCTCTCTCAGTATAGTCTGTCACACCCAACAGCTATTCTCTACCCTCTTAGTACAGTCTCTGTCACATCCAACAGCTATTCTCTTCTCTCTCAGTATAGTCTGTCACACCCAACAGCTATTCTCTTCTCTCTCAGTATAGTCTGTCACACCCAACAGCTATTCTCTTCTCTCTCAGTATAGTCTGTCACACCCAACAGCTATTCTCTTCTCTCTCAGTATAGTCTGTCACACCCAACAGCTATTCTCTTCTCTCTCAGTATAGTCTGTCACACCCAACAGCTATTCTCTTCTCTCTCAGTATAGTCTGTCACACCCAACAGCTATTCTCTACTCTCTCAGTATAGTCTGTCATACCCAACAGCTATTCTCTTCTCTCTCAGTATAGTCTGTCACACCCAACAGCTATTCTCTACTCTCTCAGTATAGTCTGTCATACCCAACAGCTATTCTCTACTCTCTCAGTATAGTCTGTCATACCCAACAGCTATTCTCTACTCTCTCAGTATAGTCTGTCATACCCAACAGCTATTCTCTACTCTCTCAGTATAGTCTGTCATACCCAACAGCTATTCTCTTCTCTCTCAGTATAGTCTCTGTCACACCCAACAGCTATTCTCTACTCTCTCAGTATAGTCTCTGTCACACCCAACAGCTATTCTCTTCTCTCTCAGTATAGTCTGTCACACCCAACAGCTATTCTCTACTCTCTCAGTATAGTCTCTGTCACACCCAACAGCTATTCTCTTCTCTCTCAGTATAGTCTCTGTCACATCCAACAGCTATTCTCTACTCTCTCAGTATAGTCTCTGTCACACCCAACAGCTATTCTCTTCTCTCTCAGTATAGTCTCTGTCACACCCAACAGCTATTCTCTTCTCTCTCAGTATAGTCTCTGTCACACCCAACAGCTATTCTCTTCTCTCTCAGTATAGTCTCTGTCACATCCAACAGCTATTCTCTACTCTCTCAGTATAGTCTCTGTCACACCCAACAGCTATTCTCTTCTCTTTCAGTATAGTCTCTGTCACATCCAACAGCTATTCTCTTCTCTCTCAGTATAGTCTGTCACACCCAACAGCTATTCTCTTCTCTCTCAGTATAGTCTCTGTCACATCCAACAGCTATTCTCTTCTCTCTCAGTATAGTCTGTCACACCCAACAGCTATTCTCTTCTCTCTCAGTATAGTCTCTGTCACACCCAACAGCTATTCTCTTCTCTCTCAGTATAGTCTCTGTCACATCCAACAGCTATTCTCTACTCTCTCAGTATAGTCTGTCACACCCAACAGCTATTCTCTACCCTCTTAGTACAGTCTCTGTCACATTCAACAGCTATTCTCTTCTCTCTCAGTATAGTCTGTCACACCCAACAGCTATTCTCTTCTCTCTCAGTATAGTCTGTCACACCCAACAGCTATTCTCTTCTCTCTCAGTATAGTCTGTCACACCCAACAGCTATTATCTTCTCTCTCAGTATAGTCTGTCACACCCAACAGCTATTATCTTCTCTCTCAGTATAGTCTGTCACACCCAACAGCTATTCTCTACTCTCTTAGTATAGTCTCTGTCACATCCAACAGCTATTCTCTACTCTCTCAGTATAGTCTGTCACATCCAACAGCTATTCTCTTCTCTCTTAGTATAGCCTCTATCACACCCAATAGCTATTCTCTTCACTCTCACACCTGACGTTATACAACCAGAAGAGGAGCAGCACTGTAAACTCTGAAGGACATAAGCTTTAGATAGAGCAACCTCGATCTCTCCTTGTTTCTCTGTGTTTGTCAGAAGCGTGTAGTGTAGTTTAGTATAGTGTAGTTTGGAGATGAAGGAAGGTTTATTGAAGTAAGAGAAAAACCTTTAACAGAAACCGCCATAGGCGCTCTTCCTTTAATTCTGTTCAACAAAATGGTACAGATTTAGCATGTTAATTTGATAACGCTTTTGTTGATGAGCATTTTACTGCACAGCAGGAAATGCTAACTTGTAGTTTATTCAAGGTTTAAAAAGGCTTCTAAAGTTTGTAATTTCCACTTAAATGTCAGACTTGATTTGTCCTAACATAAAATGTATCAACCCCTACAAAAATGTCCATTAGTTATATTAATTATAATCACATTTCCTGTTGCTGCAGGATAATATTCCTGCTGTAGTAAACTGGTTCAAATTAAGATCCTACAGCTGTAAAGGGTATTGTACTATCATATCCAGGAATATAGACCACAGGTAGAGTGAATAATCAAAATAAATGCATTTAAATTAAATGATATGCTATTAAATGCCAGTGGCAGCTTCCCATACTACAGTTGAACCCAGTTAGTTGCGCTGACAACATATAAGCATCAGTCGCATACAGGGGCAGGACTGTACAGAACCATGTTGCTGGAGTAATCATCCTAATGACATGTGACTAATGTTAGGTGAGACAAACAGCTAGGCCTGCCCTTTGTTACAGTAGGTGACACACCATTTGAAAGCTTAGTGAAAATGCAGGGCGGAGATGGAGGGAGTGTGTGTGTGTGTGTGTGTGTGTGAGAGAGAGAGAGAGAGAGAGAGAGAGAGAGAGAGAGAGAGAGAGAGAGAGAGAGAGAGCTCACCAACCAATAATTCACAAAATGTGACAACACCAAATTGAGACTGCATGCAGAATTCTGCAAAATTAACATCTGTGTACACAGTTAAACACCAAATAATGCATGCAGAGCAGAATTAGGCCGATACCCGCTAAATATCCAAATCCAGAAAAGAGCCGGTAAAATCTACAACCACCTTAAAGGAAGTGATTCCCAAACCTTCCATAACAAAGCCATCACCTACAGAGAAATGAACCTGGAGAAGAGCCTCCTAAGCAAGCTGGTCCTGGGGCTCTGTTCACAAATACAAACAGACCCTACAGAGCCCCAGTACAGGAACACAATTAGACCCAACCAAAATATGAGAAAACAAAAAAGGTAATTACTTGACACATTGGAACGAATTGACAAAAAAACAGAGCAAACTAGAATGCTATTTGGCCCAAAACAGAAGAGTACACAGTGGCAGAATACCTGACCACTATGACTGACTCAAAACTAAGGGTAGCATTGACTATGTACAGACTCAGTGAGCATAGCCTTGCTATTGAGAAAGGCCACTGAAGGCAGACCTGGCTCTCAAGAGAGTACAGGCTATGTGCACACCGCCCACAAAATTAGGTGGAAACTGAGCTGCACTTCCTAACCTTCTGCCAAATGTATGACCATATTAGAGACACATATTTCCCTCAGATTATACAGACCCACAAAGAATTCGAAAACAAATCCAATTTTGATAAACTCCCATATTTATTGGGTGAAATACCACAGTGTGCCATCACAGCAGCAATATTTGTGACCTGTTGCCACAAGAAAAGGGCAACCAGTGAAGAACAAACACCATTGGAAATACAACCCATATTTATTTATACATTTTTCACTTTTGTACTTTAACTACTTGCACATCGTTAAAACACTGTATATATATATTCAAATGTCTTTATTCTTTTGGAACTTTTGTGAGTGTAATGTTTACTGTTCATTCCTTATTGTTAATTTCACATTTGTTTATTATCTATTTCACCTGCTATTGCAATGTAAACATATGTTTCCCATGCCAATGAAGCCCATTGAATTGAGAGAGAGAGGTTGGGAGAGGTTAGTGAGGTCTACAGCAGAGAACAAGGCAGCTTCCCTGATGACAGCCAGTTGATTAATAAAATAGCAGAGTAGATGAACTACTGCCTCGAATGACGAACCCCAGGACTGCCTCTCATCAACAAGCATTACTAACCCCAGGACTGCCTCTCATCAACATGCATTACTAACCCCAGGACTGCCTCTCATCAACATGCATGACTAACCCCAGGACTGCCTCTCATCAACATGCATTACTAACCCCAGGACTGCCTCTCATCAACATGCATGACTAACCCCAGGCCTCTCATCAACATGCATGACTAACCCCAGGCCTCTCATCAACATGCATTACTAACCCCAGGACTGCCTCTCATCAACATGCATTATTAACCCCAGGCCTCTCATCAACATGCATTACTAACCCCAGGACTGCCTCTCATCAACATGCATTACTAACCCCAGGACTGCCTCTCATCAACATGCATGACTAACCCCAGGCCTCTCATCAACATGCATGACTAACCCAAGGCCTCTCATCAACATGCATGACTAACCCCAGGCCTCTCATCAACATGCATGACTAACCCCAGGCCTCTCATCAACATGCATTACTAACCCCAGGACTGCCTCTCATCAACATGCATGACTAACCCCAGGACTGCCTCTCATCAACATGCATTACTAACCCCAGGACTGCCTCTCATCAACATGCATGACTAACCCCAGGACTGCCTCTCATCAACATGCATTACTAACCCCAGGACTGCCTCTCATCAACATGCATGACTAACCCCAGGACTGCCTCTCATCAACATGCATGACTAACCCCAGGACTGCCTCTCATCAACATGCATGACTAACCCCAGGCCTCTCATCAACATGCATGACTAACCCCAGGCCTCTCATCAACATGCATTACTAACCCCAGGACTGCCTCTCATCAACATGCATGACTAACCCCAGGACTGCCTCTCATCAACATGCATTACTAACCCCAGGACTGCCTCTCATCAACATGCATGACTAACCCCAGGACTGCCTCTCATCAACATGCATTACTAACCCCAGGACTGCCTCTCATCAACATGCATTACTAACCCCAGGACTGCCTCTCATCAACATGCATGACTAACCCCAGGACTGCCTCTCATCAACATGCATGACTAACCCCAGGACTGCCTCTCATCAACATGCATTACTAACCCCAGGACTGCCTCTCATCAACATGCATTACTAACCCCAGGACTGCCTCTTATCAACATGCATGACTAACCCAAGGCCTCTCATCAACATGCATTACTAACCCCAGGACTGCCTCTCATCAACATGCATTACTAACCCCAGGACTGCCTCTCATCAACATGCATTACTAACCCCAGGACTGCCTCTCATCAACATGCATGACTAACCCAAGGCCTCTCATCAACATGCATTACTAACCCCAGGACTGCCTCTCATCAACATGCATGACTAACCCCAGGCCTCTCATCAACATGCATTACTAACCCCAGGACTGCCTCTCATCAACATGCATTACTAACCCCAGGACTGCCTCTCATCAACATGCATTACTAACCCCAGGACTGCCTCTCATCAACATGCATTACTAACCCCAGGACTGCCTCTCATCAACATGCATGACTAACCCCAGGACTGCCTCTCATCAACATGCATGACTAACCCCAGGCCTCTCATCAACATTTTGTAAATGTTTTTTTATTTCACCTTTATTTAACCAGGTAGGCCAGTTGAGAACAAGTTCTCATTTACAACTGTGACCTGGCCAAGATAAAGCAAAGCAGTGCGACACAAACAACAACACAGAGTTACGTATAGAATAAACAAACATACAGTCAATAACACAATAGAAATGTATATATACAGTGTGTGAAAATGAGGTAAGATTAGGGAGGTAAGGCAATAAATAGGCCTTAGTGGCGTAATAATTACAATTTAGCAATAAAACACCGGAGTGATAGATGTGCAGAAGATGAATGTGCAAGTAGAAATACTGGGGTGCAAAATAGCAAAAAAATAAATACCAATATGGGGATGAGGTAATTGGATGGGCTATTTACAGATGGGCTATGTACAGGTGTAATGATCTGTAAGCTGCTCTGACAGCTGATGCTAAAGTAAGTGAGGGAGATATGAGTCTCCAGTTTCAGTGATGTTTGCAATTCGTTCCAGTCATTGGCAGCAGAGAACTGGAAGGAAAGGCAGCCAAAAGAGGAATTGGCTTTGGGGGTGACCAGTGCAATATACCTGCTGGAACGCATGCTACAGGCGGGTGCTGCTATGGTGACCAGAGAGCTGAGATAAGGTGGGGCTTTACCTAGAAAATACTTATCGATGACCTGGAGCCAGTGAGTTTGGCGACGAATATGAAGCGAGAGCCAGCCAACGAGAGCATACAGGTCACAATGGTGGGTTGTATATTGGGTTTTGGTGACACAACGATGGCACTGTGATGGACTGCATCCAATTTGCTGAGTAGAGTGTTGGAGGCTATTTTGTAAATTACATTGCAGAAGTCAAGGATGTGTAGGAAATTCAGTTTTACGAGGGTATGTTTGGCAGCATAAGTGAAGGATGCTTTGTTGCGAAATAGGAAGCCGATTATAGATTTCATTTTGGATTGGAGATGTTTAATGTGAGTCTGGAAGGAGAGTTTACAGTCTAACCAGACACCTAGGTATTTGTAGTTGTCCATATATTCTAAGTCAGAACCGTCCAGAGTAGTGATGCTAGACAGGCGGGTAGGTGTGGGTAGCGATCAGTTGAAGAGCATGCATTTAGTTTTACTTGCAACTAAGAGCAATTGGAGGCCACGGAAGGAGAGTTGTATGGCATTGAAGCTCGTCTGGAGGTTAGTTAACACAGTGTCCAAAGAAGGGCCAGAAAAATACAGAATGGTGTCGTCTGCGTAGAGGTGGATCAGAGAGTCACCAGCAGCAAGAGCAACATAATTAATGTATACAGAGAAAAGAGTCGGCCCGAGAACTGAACCCTGCGGCACCCCCATAGAGACTGCCAGAGGTCCGGACAACAGGCCCTCAGATTTGACACATTGAACTCTGTCTGAGAAGTAGTTGGTTAACCAGGCGAGGCAATCATTTGAGCAACCAAGGCTGTAAGAATGTGGTAATTGACAGAGTCGAAAGCCTTGGCCAGGTCGATGAATACGGCTGCACAGTATTGTCTTTTATCGATGGCGGTAAGGATATCGTTTAGGACCTTGAGTGTGGATGAGGTGCACCCATGACCAGCTCGGAAACCAGATTGCATAGCGGAGAAGGTACGGTGGGATTCGAAATTGTGATCTGTTTGTTAACTTACTTTCAAAGACCTTAGAAAGGCAGGGTAGGATAGATATAGGTGTGAAAAAGTTTGGATCTAGAGTGTTTCCCCCTTTGAAGAGGGGGATGACCGCGGCAGCTTTCCAATCTTTGGGGATCTCAGACGATATGAAAGAGAGGTTGAACAGGCTAGTAATAGGGGTTGCAACAATTGTGGTGCATAATTTTAGAAAGAGAGGGTCCAGATTGTCAACCCTGCTGATTTATAGGTGTCCAGATTTTGCAGCTCTTTCCGAACATCAGCTATCTGGATTTGGGTGGAGAAATGGGGAGGCTTGGGCAAGTTTCTGTGGGAGGTGGAGAGCTGTGACCGGGGTAGATGTGGCCAGGTGGAAAGCGTGGTCAGCCATAGAAAAAGGCTTGTTGAAATTCTCAATTATCGTGGATTTATCGGTGGTGACAGAGTTTCCTAGCCTCAGTGCAGTGGGCAGCTGGGAGGAGGTGCTCTTATTCTCCATGGACATTACAGTGTCCCAGAACTTTTTGGAGTTTGTGCTACAGGATGCAAATTTATGTTTGAAAAAGCTAGCCTTTGCTTTCCTAACTGTCTGTGTATATTGGTTCCTAACTTCCCTAAAAACCTTGCATATCGCGAGGGCTATTCGATGCTAATGCAGTACGCAACAGGATGTTTTTGTGCTGGTTAAGGGCAGTCAGGTCTGGATTGAACTAAGGGCTATATCTGTTCCTTGTTCTACATTTTTTGAATGGGGCATGCTTATTTAAGATGGTGAGGAAAGCACTTTTAAAGAATAACCAAGCATCCTCTGCTGACGGAATGAGGTCAATATCCTTCCAGGATACCTGGGCCAGATAAATTAGAAAGGCCTGCTCGCTGAAGTGTAGTAGGGAGCATTTGACAGTGATGAGGGATGGTCGTTTGAGCGCAGACCCATTACGGACGCAGGCAATGAGGCGGTGATCGCTTAGATCCTGGTTGAAGACAGCAGAAGTGTATTTAGAGGGCAGATTGGTCAGGATGATATCTATGAGGGTGCCCGTGTTCACGGATTTGGAGTTGTACCTGGTAGGTTCATTGATCATTTGTGTGAGATTGAGGGCATCTAGCTTAGATTGTAGGATGGCTGGGGTGTTAAGCATGTTCCAGTTCAGGTCACCTAACAGTACGAGGTCTGAAGATAGATGGGGGCAATCAGTTCACATATGGTGTCCAGGGCACAGCTGGGGGCAGAAGGTAGTCTATAACAAGCGGCAACGGTGAGAGACTCTTTTCTGGTAAGGTGGAATTTTAAAAGGAGAAGCTCGAATTGTTTGGGCACAGACCTGGATAGTATGACAGAACTCTGCAGGCTATCTCTGCAGTAGATTGCAACTCTGTCCCCTTTGGCAGTTCTACCTTGATGGAAAATGTTATAGTTAGGGATGGAAATTTCAGGATTTTTGGTGGCCTTCATAAGCTAGGATTCAGACACGGCTAGGACATCCGGGTTGGCAGAGTGTGCTAAAGCCGTGAATAAAACAAACTTAGGGAGGAGGCTTCTAATGTTAACATGCATGAAACCAAGGCTTTTACGGTTACAGAAGTTAACAAATGAGAGCGCCTGAGGAATGGGAGTGGAACTTGGCGCTGCAGGGACTAACCTCTACATCACCAGAGGAACAGAGGAGGAGTAGGATAAGGGTACGGCTAAAGCCTATAAGAACTCGTTGTCTAGGGCGTTCGGAACAGAGTAAAAGGAGCAGGTTCCTGAGCGCAGAATAATAGATTCAAGGCATAATGTACAGACAATGGTATGGTAGGATGTGAATACAGTGGAGGTAAACCTAGGCATTGAGTTACGATGAGAGCGGTTTTGTCTCTAGAGACGCCATTTAAACCAGATGAGGTTACCACATGTGTGGGAGGTGGAACAAAAGGGCTAGCTGAGGCATATTGAGCAGGGTTGGAGGCTCTACAGTGAAATAAGACAATAATCACTAACCAAAACAGCAATGGACAAGGCATATTGACATTAGGGAGAGGCATGTGTAGCCGAGTGATCATAGGGTCCAGTGAGTAGCTAGGCGAGCTGGAGACACAGCAATTCAGACAGCTAGCGGACCGGGGCTAGCAGGCTAGCATAAGGGCCTTAGGGACGTCGCAACGGAAGAGTGTGTTGAAGGCCCCTCGGACGGTTACGGAGCTCTTCAGCTAGCCGGGAGGTGGGCCTGGCTCGGGGCTAGCTCCAGACTAACTGGTACTTACTTCGGGAACATGCACCACTAACCCCAGGACCGCCTCTCATCAACATGCACCACTAACCCCAGGACCGCCTCTCATCAACATGCATTACTAACCCCAGGACTGCCTCTCATCAACATGCATTACTAACCCCAGGACTGCCTCTCATCAACATGCATTACTAACCCCAGAACTGCCTCTCATCAACATGCATTACTAACCCCAGGACTGCCACTCATCAACATGCATTACTAACCCCAGGACTGCCTCTCATCAACATGCATTACTAAAGGGTTAAAAGGGTTAAGGATTGGGATATAAGCCTTACACCTCCACAGAACACAATGGGAAGTAGAGGAGTACAGTGGAACAGGGTGAAGGATATAGTCTAGTAGAGGAGTACAGTGGAACAGGGTGAAGGATATAGTCTAGTAGAGGAGTACAGTGGAACAGGGTGAAGGATATAGTCTAGTAGAGGAGTACAGTGGAACAGGGTGAAGGATATAGTCTAGTAGAGGAGTACAGTGGAACAGGGTGAAGGATATAGTCTAGTGGAGGAGTACAGTGGAACAGGGTGAAGGATATAGTCTAGTAGAGGAGTACAGTGGAACAGGGTGAAGGATAGGGTCTAGTAGAGGAGTACAGTGGAACAGGGTGAAGGATATAGTCTAGTAGAGGAGTACAGTGGAACAGGGTGAAGGATAGGGTCTAGTAGAGGAGTACAGTGGAACAGGGTGAAGGATAGGGTCTAGTAGAGGAGTACAGTGGAACAGGGTGAAGGATATAGTCTAGTAGAGGAGTACAGTGGAACAGGGTGAAGGATATAGTCTAGTAGAGGAGTACAGTGGAACAGGGTGAAGGATATAGTCTAGTAGAGGAGTACAGTGGAACAGGGTGAAGGATATGGTATAGTAGAGGAGTACAGTGGAACAGGGTGAAGGATATGGTCTAGTAGAGGAGTACAGTGGAACAGGGTGAAGGATATAGTGGAAAAGGGTGAAGGATATAGTCTAGTAGAGGAGTACAGTGGAACAGGGTGAAGGATATAGTCTAGTAGAGGAGTACAGTGGAACAGGGTGAAGGATATAGTCTAGTAGAGGAGTACAGTGGAACAGGGTGAAGGATATAGTCTAGTAGAGGAGTACAGTGGAACAGGGTGAAGGATATAGTCTAGTAGAGGAGTACAGTGGAACAGGGTGAAGGATATAGTGTAAAAGGGTGAAGGATATGGTCTAGTGGAGGAGTACAGTGGAACAGGGTGAAGGATATAGTCTAGTAGAGGAGTACAGTGGAACAGGGTGAAGGATATAGTCTAGTAGAGGAGTACAGTGGAACAGGGTGAAGGATATAGTCTAGTAGAGGAGTACAGTGGAACAGGGTGAAGGATATAGTCTAGTAGAGGAGTACAGTGGAACAGGGTGAAGGATATAGTGTAAAAGGGTGAAGGATATAGTCTAGCAGAGGAGTACAGTGGAACAGGGTGAAGGATATAGTCTAGTAGAGGAGTACAGTGTAAAAGGGTGAAGGATAGGGTCTAGTAGAGGAGTTCAGTGGAACAGGGTGAAGGATATAGTCTAGTAGAGGAGTACAGTGGAACAGGGTGAAGGATATAGTCTAGTAGAGGAGTACAGTGGAACAGGGTGAAGGATATAGTCTAGTAGAGGAGTACAGTGGAACAGGGTGAAGGATATGGTCTAGTGGACGAGTACAGTGTAAAGGGTGAAGGATATAGTCTAGTAGAGGAGTACAGTGGAACAGGGTGAAGGATATAGTCTAGTGGAGGAGTACAGTGTAAAAGGGTGAAGGATATAGTCTAGTAGAGGAGTTCAGTGGAACAGGGTGAAGGATATAGTCTAGTAGAGGAAGTCAGTAGAACAGGGTGAAGGATATAGTCTAGTAGAGGAGTACAGTGGAACAGGGTGAAGGATATAGTCTAGTAGAGGAGTACAGTGGAACAAGGTGAAGGATATAGTGTAAAAGGGTGAAGGATATAGTCTAGCAGAGGAGTACAGTGGAACAGGGTGAAGGATATAGTCTAGTAGATGAGTAGTGTAAAAGGGCGAAGGATATAGTCTAGTAGAGGAGTACAGTGGAACAGGGTGAAGGATATAGTCTAGTAGAGGAGTACAGTGTAAAAGGGTGAAGGATATAGTCTAGTAGAGGAGTACAGTGGAACAGGGTGAAGGATATAGTCTAGTGGAGGAGTACAGTGGAAAAGGGTGAAGGATATAGTGTAAAAGGGTGAAGGATATAGTCTAGTGGAGGAGTACAGTGGAAAAGGGTGAAGGATATAGAGGAAAAGGGTGAATGATATAGTCTAGTGGAGGAGTACAGTGGAAGAGGGTGAAGGATATAGTGGAAAAGGGTGAAGGATATAGTCTAGTAGAGGAGTACAGTGGAACAGGGTGAAGGATATAGTCTAGTAGAGGAGTTCAGTGGAACAGGGTGAAGGATATAGTCTAGTGGAGGAGTACAGTGGAAAACGGTGAAGGATATAGTCTAGTAGAGGAGTACAGTGGAACAGGGTGAAGGATATAGTATAGTAGAGGAGTTCAGTGGAACAGGGTGAAGGATATAGTCTAGTGGAAGAGTACAGTGGAAAAGGGTGAAGGATATAGTCTAGTAGAGGAGTACAGTGGAACAGAGTGAAGGATATAGTCTAGTAGAGGAGTACAGTGGAACAGGGTGAAGGATATAGTCTAGTAGAGGAGTACAGTGGAACAGGGTGAAGGATATAGTCTAGTAGAGGAGTACAGTGGAACAGGGTGAAGGATATAGTCTAGTAGAGGAGTACATTTACATTACATTTAAGTCATTTAGCAGACGCTCTTATCCAGAGCGACTTAGTACAGTGGAACAGGGTGAAGGATATAGTCTAGTAGAGGAGTACAGTGGAACAGGGTGAAGGATATAGTCTAGTGGAGGAGTACAGTGTAAAAGGGTGAAGGATATAGTCTAGTGGAGGAGTACAGTGGAACAGGGTGAAGGATATAGTGTAAAAGGGTGAAGGATATGGTCTAGTGGAGGAGTACAGTGGAACAGGGTGAAGGATATAGTCTAGTAGAGGAGTACAGTGGAACAGGGTGAAGGATATAGTCTAGTAGAGGAGTACAGTGGAACAGGGTGAAGGATATAGTCTAGTAGAGGAGTACAGTGGAACAGGGTGAAGGATATAGTGTAAAAGGGTGAAGGATATAGTCTAGTGGAGGAGTACAGTGGAACAGGGTGAAGGATATAGTGGAACAGGGTGAAGGATATAGTCTAGTGGAGGAGTACAGTGGAAAAGGGTGAAGGATATAGTGTAAAAGGGTGAAGGATATAGTCTAGTGGAGGAGTACAGTGGAACAGGGTGAAGGATATGGTCTAGTAGAGGAGTACAGTGGAACAGGGTGAAGGATATAGTCTAGTAGAGGAGTACAGTGGAACAGGGTGAAGGATATGGTCTAGTAGAGGAGTACAGTGGAAAAGGGTGAAGGATATAGTGTAAAAGGGTGAAGGATATAGTCTAGTGGAGGAGTACAGTGGAACAGGGTGAAGGATATGGTATAGTAGAGGAGTACAGTGGAACAGGGTGAAGGATATAGTCTAGTAGAGGAGTACAGTGGAACAGGGTGAAGGATATAGTGTAAAAGGGTGAAGGATATAGTCTAGTGGAGGAGTACAGTGGAACAGGGTGAATGATATAGTGGAACAGGGTGAAGGATATAGTCTAGTGGAGGAGTACAGTGGAAAAGGGTGAAGGATATAGTGTAAAAGGGTGAAGGATATAGTCTAGTGGAGGAGTACAGTGGAACAGGGTGAAGGATATGGTCTAGTAGAGGAGTACAGTGGAACAGGGTGAAGGATATAGTCTAGTAGAGGAGTACAGTGGAACAGGGTGAAGGATATGGTCTAGTAGAGGAGTACAGTGGAACAGGGTGAAGGATATGGTCTAGGCCTAGCAGGTCCACACTAGAACATGATCCGGATTGGAGTGATGTCAGGTAGATGTTCTGAGAGGCATGGGGAGTGACAGAGTGGAAGTGTGATTGGGAAGCCCAGACCCCTCTTTAATCCCTTCTGTCTGACTCCTGGCGAACCTCTGTCTATTGGGAGCCCAAGCCAGGCATGGTGGTAAAAAAATGAATGAACCTCTCTACCCATGGGGGACAAAGGCATAAGGATAATGGGATTCATGAATTCATGACGTCATCAGTATCAGAGGAATATTTAGTAGATATAGGAATATATAGTAATATAATGAATGACCCAATCAACATAAATGTCATATATAGAATAAATACAACCCGGCATGACAATGACATCAATATAGGCCATATTTTGACCAATAGGAATAAGATCAAGATTTGTGCTAATTATAGAACCATGGAACAATGCATTGACAAGATTCCTCTGTAATGTACCAATATCCCATGTAACTCAGTTGGTAGAGCATGGTATTTGCAGCACCAGGGTTGTGGGTTTGATTCCCACGTGTAACGATCATTGTTGGAAGGATTGGACCAAGGTGTAGCGTGGAAGGCGTTCATCATGAACCATCAACAAAACAATAAAGAGTAACAACACGAAAGTGCAGCTTTGTAGTGCCAAAAGGCTACAATACAAAAACAAGATCCCACCCACAACAGGTGGAAAAAAGCTGCCTAAATATGATCCCCAATCAGAGACAACGATAGACTGCTGGCTCTGATTGGGAACCATACTAGGCCAACCTAGAATCGAAAAACTAGAATGTCCACCCTAGTCACACCCTGACCAAATAGAGAAATGAAAGGATCCCTAAGGTCAGGGCGTGACACCACGGGGTCCAGTACGAAAACAAATATTCAAATGTATACACTCACTAAGTTTCCCTGGATAAGAGTGTCTACTGAAAAGTAAAAATTTAATTATACAGCCCAAAATACACTATATATATATATACAGAAGTATGTAGACACCCCTTCAAATGAGTGGATTCGGCTATTTCAGCCACACAGGTGTATAAAATCAAGCACACTGCTATGCAATCTCCGTAGACGAACATTGGTAGTAGAATGGCCCGTACCATAGAGCAGTGAATTTCAACGTGCCAACTGTAAATTATAATGGTGTGGGAATGTTTTTCATGGTTTGGGCTAGGCCCCTTATTTCCAGTGAAGGGGAAAATTAACGCTACACCACACAAGGACATTCTAGACGATTCTGTGCTTACAACTTTGTGGCAACAGTTTGAGGAAGGCCCTTGCTTGCTTCAGCATGCCAATGCCCCCATGCACAAAGCAAGGTCCATACAGAACTGGTTTGTAGAGATTGGTGTGGAAGAACTTGACTGGCCTGCACAGAGTCCCCGCAGCAATGTTCCAACATCTGTGAAAGCCTTTCCAGAAGAGTGGAAGATGTTATAGCAGCGAACTCCATAATAATGCCCATGATTTTGGAATGAGAGCAGGTATCCACATACTTTTGCTCATGTAGTGTAACTAGCTACATCCTTCTATATCATAAGTTCTCTATCTCCATTCACCACCCAGAAAATGAGAGAACAACTCTGCTTCCTGACTGTGGCATCTGAAACTAACACTGAATTCTGTCCTAATGTTCACAGTAGGTTTTCAAGTTCCATTTCTCAGGAGATGAATGGTAGGAGTCCGATTCCTTCTATAGCAGTCGTGGAGTTGGCACAGCCAGAGCAGACATTAGGGGAACTGCACAGTTAAATCATTCAGTGTTTCCAATGTCAGGGGAGAAGAGAGGGAGGGAGGGAGGGAGGGAGGGAGGGAGGGAGGGAGGGAGGGAGGGAGGGAGGGAGGGAGGGGGAAAAGATAGGGAGAAAAGAGAGAGCAGGAAGGAGGAGGGAGAGAAGTGCCATCACACTGGCGATAGTGTGGGTGGAGGGAACACACAGATTCAATGGAGAACGCAGGGACCTGGCACATCTCTCTTTTCTTCCTTTCTCTCCATCGCTCTCTCTCGTTCTTTTTTATACATCTTCTTCCCATGCATCACCTCATCTGGAGAGGCGGAGCAATGTGTCTCCCTCCTGTCTTTTTCCCTTTCTCTCCTCTCTCTCTTTCCTTAGCAGGCAGGAGCCTCTGTCTGATAAAGGTGGCAGGCAGCAGTCATTAAGGAGCGTGTGAGTTTATGAACCAGCAACACCACCGGTAAAGTCCTGGGAGCTCATCCTCTTTATCAGAGAACAAAGAGTGATGCAGGTCGTTCAGGGACATTACTGACCCAACGTACAACCTGTTCATCATTGAGGCGAGGTGTGTGTGTGTATTAAAGCTTCAACACAACACTCATCATTTGATGTTTCAGCTGTACTTGTGTGGTGGCTTTCAAGGAAATGGTGGGTAGATCATCACACGTCCCAGTCGTTCACTCCGTCGTGTTGCTATGGCAACAGGGAACCTGTTGAGGGGTTAATTGAATCATCCATGTGCAACGCAAACCAGCGTTTTTCGTGTAATGGCGTTTCCAGATTTGCATTGGTTCGCTGCCAAAATATAGGACAGTGTGTGCGAGAGAGACAGACAGAGACAGAGACAGAGACAGAGACAGAGAGTGAGAGATAGAGAAGAGAGAGAAAGAGACATACAGAGAGTGGAGCTATGTGCTATTGTTGTTTCCATGGTTACAATTAGTCAGCTTCTCATAAAGAACTAAGCAAATCCAGTGCATGCGGAAAATATTCAGACCCCATGACGTTTTCCACATTTTGTTACGTTACAGCTTTATTCTAAAGTAGTTTTTTTTTAAATGCTCGTCATCAATCTACAAACAAAACCCCACAATGACAAAGCAAAAACAGCTTTTCAGAAAATTTTGCAAACGTATTAAAAATAAGAAACTGAAATATTATATTATATATATATATATATTATTATTTACATAAGTGTTCAGACCCTTTACTCAGTACTTTGTTGAAGGACCTTTGGCAGCGATTACAGCCAGAGAATCCTGTTTCTCATGGTCTGAGAGTCCTTTAGGTAGCGATATTGGACTCACCTGGACTCACTCATCACCTGTTATTTCCTCCCCTATATTTGTCAGTTCCCCTGCTCTGTTCCCCACTTCTGCATTAATTGTTTTTTGTTTGTGTTACTCGTTTGCTGACGCTGTTCCTGTCTCGTTCCATGTCCGTTCTTTATTAAATGTTTTACTCCCCATACCTGCTTCGTCTCTCCAGCGTCATCCCATGTGACATGGAGCACCCGATGTCATGGGAAGGCCAAAAAGATCAAGGACAACAACCACCCGAGCCACTGCCTGTTCATCCCGCTATCATCCAGAAGGTGAGGTCAGTACAGGTGCATCAAAGCTGGGACCGAGAGACTGAAAAACAGCTTCTATCTTAAGGCCATCACTGTTAAATAGCCATCACTAACTCAGAGGCTGCTGCCCTCTACATAGACTTGAAATCACTGGCCACTTTAATAACAGTAACACTAGTCACTTTAGTAATGTCTAAATATTTGCATATACTGTATTCTATCCTATTCTACTATATATCTTAGTCTATGCCGCTCTGACATCGCTCGTCCAAATATTGATATATTCTTAATTCTATTCCTTTACTTTAGATTGTGTGTATTGTTAGATATTACTTGTTGGATATTACTTGTTGATATTACTTGTTAGATATTACTTGTTAGATATTACTTGTTAGATATTACTTGTTGGATATTACTTGTTGGATATTACTTGTTAGATATTACTTGTTAGATATTACTTGTTGGATATTACTTGTTAGATATTACTTGTTAGATATTACTTGTTAGATATTACTTGTTAGATATTACTTGTTGGATATTACTTGTTGGATATTACTTGTTAGATATTACTTGTTGGATATTACTTGTTAGATATTACTTGTTAGATATTACTGCACTGTTGGAGCTAGAAACACAATCATTTCGCTGCACCTGCAATTACATCTGCTAAACACTTGTATGTGACAAATAAAAGAAAAAATCATTTTATTTGATCTGAGCTCAATTTCGAGTGTTATAGCAAAGGGTCTGAATACTTGTGTAAATAAGTTATTTCTGTTTATATTTGTATTTATGTAATCAATTTTAGAATAAGGCTGTAATGTAACAAAATCTGAAAAAAGTCAAAGGGTCTGAATACTTTCCGAATGCATTGTACTGTACATGACCTTCATTATGCAGGAGCTCTCTCTCTCTCTCTCTCTCTCTCTCTCTCTCTCTCTCTCTCTCACACACACACACACACACACACACACACACACACACACACACACACACACACACACACACACACACACACACACACACACACAGAGAGATCAATAACAATGGTCTCTTTCACAGATCACTACAAAAGGACCTCCCACACACAGTTATGTGCACACACAAACACATACCCACACACACTTCTACAGTATCTCTAAATCCTAATAGATCACGTCTAAAAATATCTTATCTGGCCACGCAGAGATTGTGTCATGTGCTTAGGCATGTTTATTCTCTTTCCCAAAAAGCTCTGTCTAACTGTGATTACCATAGATGAATTTCAGTGAATATTGGTCATCATCACCTGATGTAACTCAGTCCTTTGTAGCTACTTTCTGTCTATTTTGGTCCGCTAATAAAAACTGAGTGAACTCTCTCACACACTCAACAGTATATACAGTGCAGTGGAGGCTGGTGGGAGGAGCTATAGTAAGATGGGCTCATTGTAATGGCTGAAATGGAATTAATGAAACGGAGTCAAACGTGGTTTCCATATGTTTGACGTGCTTGATATGTTCCATTCATTCCATTTCAGGCATTACAATGAGCCCGTCCTCCTATAGCTCCTCCCACCAGCCTCCTCTGATACACTTGATGCCTCATGTAGTGTATCATATATGAATGAGGAGAATTTGATACAGCCTATCTATGATATATAGTTATACATAACATAACTGGCCTTTTGGTCCAGAAATGGAGGCACCAGGCTTTAACCAGGATTTACAGCATTATCTGCGAGTGTAGAACCCACTGGGCACAGACGTCAGTTCAACGTCTATTTTTGATTTACATTTGGTTGAGTTGTCAACTAACGTAAATTCAATGTGAAATCAACCAAAAAAATTCAGCATGGCATTGGATTTAGGTTCAAAGTTGGGTAAAAAAAATACATTGATGGCTTTATGCTAATCAGTTTTCCACATTGATTCAACGTCGTCACATATCATTGTTTTTTTAAATGACGTTTAAACAACATTGATTCAACCAGTTTTTGCCCAGTGGGAAAATCCTAGAAAATGTTCTCTAACTGACACTAGTTTACTCCAATGAATCAATGAATCAATGTCGGTTGTGTGTGTGTGTTTGGTGGGGTGGGGGGCTGAGCCAGGGGATGCACAAAACCCATTATTTAGCAGAGTCCTAAACATAGCCAATCTAAACATTAGAAACATACCAGCATGAATTATTATCATCAATATTATTATTTTCTAGTGATCAATTTTCATAATCTATCAATCTTTGTCTGCACAAATACACACTTCTCATAATGGCCATCCAAAATTCCTGTCCCTCTCTTTCAGTTTGTTTTCTTGCCTCACTATTATTTGGTTGTGTGCCTTTTTATTCATGGTGTGTGAATCACCCACACAGTTCAGAGGATCCCCCCCCCTTCTCTCTCTCTCTCTCTCTCTGCCTCCCCCTCACTATGCCCACTACAATTGATCGTGCCTCCTTCTTCACCTTGCCTCTCGCTATTCATTACTGGTCAGTTGGGATTTGATATTTGATATTAGATTCCTGGGGACCCATCTTTCTGATGTCAGCTTTGAGATAGTCACTCCGTCGCAGGACACTTGGTGGTTTATCAGTTGAATTGAGACTAATAAGTGGTGACTTCAAGCAGTGGGATTGATTCTGTGTTCTTTTATAGAATTATCCCCTGGAATCCTAGCAGTGGGATTGATTCTGTGTTCTTTTATAGAATTATCCCCTAGAATCCTAGCAGTGGGATTGATTCTGTGTTCTTTTATAGAATTATCCCCTAGAATCCTAGCAGTGGGATTGATTCTGTGTTCTTTTATAGAATTATCCCCTGGAATCCTAGCAGTGGGATTGATTCTGTGTTCTTTTATAGAATTATCCCCTGGAATCCTAGCAGTGGGATTGATTCTGTGTTCTTTTATAGAATTATCCCCTGGAATCCTAGCAGTGGGATTGATTCTGTGTTCTTTTATAGAATTATCCCCTGGAATCCTAGCAGT
Source organism: Oncorhynchus nerka (assembly GCF_034236695.1). Classification (NCBI taxonomy): domain Eukaryota; kingdom Metazoa; phylum Chordata; class Actinopteri; order Salmoniformes; family Salmonidae; genus Oncorhynchus; species Oncorhynchus nerka. Next base: position 86,050,995 of record NC_088399.1, on the reverse strand, counting down.
GGGATTGATTCTGTGTTCTTTTATAGAATTATCCCCTGGAATCCTAGCAGTGGGATTGATTCTGTGTTCTTTTATAGAATTATCCCCTGGAATCCTAGCAGTGGGATTGATTCTGTGTTCTTTTATAGAATTATCCCCTGGAATCCTAGCAGTGGGATTGATTCTGTGTTCTTTTATAGAATTATCCCCTGGAATCGTAGCAGTGGGATTGATTCTGTGTTCTTTTATAGAATTATCCCCTGGAATCCTAGCAGTGGGATTGATTCTGTGTTCTTTTATAGAATTATCCCCTGGAATCCTAGCAGTGGGATTGATTCTGTGTTCTTGTATAGCATTATCTCCTGGAATCCTAGCAGTGGGATTGATTCTGTGTTCTTTTATAGAATTATCCCCTGGAATCCTAGCAGTGGGATTGATTCCGTGTTCTTGTATAGCATTATCCCCTAGAATCCTAGCAGTGGGATTGTTTCCGTGTTTTTGTATAGCATTATCGACTAGAATCATAGGTGTCTGCTACCTACAGACTAGTTCATTTCTTCCTATTGTTTGATGTTAATGCTGTGTTTTAAATTGGCCCCGGGCCCCGTGTTGGACCCAGACTTGGACAGGCAAGCTGGTCCACTAATGTGCATCTGGGTGGACATTAGAGCAGTCTGAAACAGTCACTGGATAAACATAATGAGGACAATTCCCCTATTCCCTCGATGACAGTCAGAGCAGAGCAGAGAGAGAGAGAGGGAGAGAGAGAGAGAGAGAGAGAGAGAGGAGAGAGAGAGAGAGAGAGACAGAGAGAGAGAGAGAGAGAGAGAGAGAGAGAGAGAGAGATAGAGAGGGACAGAGAGAGAGAGAGAGAGAGAGAGAGAGAGAACAAAATACGCTCGACAAGGTGGTATGTTTTTGGGTCTGTAAAATTAATTATGTGAGAAATGGCTTTGGAAACGCCTTTATGTGCAAATATTGACAGAAAAACAATCATATAAGTAAACTTTCAGTCACGTGAAGATATGTTATTTACCTTTATTTAACCAGGCAAGTCAGTTAACAACAAATTCTTATTTTCAATGACGGCCTAGGAACAGTGGGTTAACTGCCTGTTCAGGGGCAGAACGACAGATTTGTACTTTGTCAGCTCAGGGATTTGAACTTGCAACCTTCCGGTTACTAGTCCAACAATCTAACCACTAGGCTACCCTGCCTCCCCATATGTGATGATATGTTGTGTGGTACTCCCACTACGACTCTGGAAACCATGTAATTTATTAGGCTACAGATAAAATAAGTTACGATGAACTTCACAGGGTGGTGCTCCTTTCCAATAAATATCGAGGGTCGTATTCTGGTACATGGTGATTGATGCTTGGCTGTCGTTTGACAAAAAAAAATGTATTGCTCTTTTGTCCATAATAATTTCATCATGTAGGTAGCCTACCCACACTGTATCTGCGAGCTGTTGGCTAGAGCACACGTGCAAAAACCAGAGTGGGCACATTCACTATATAATGCTATTTGTTTCATTCACTATATAATGCTATTTGTTTCATTCACTATATAATGCTATTTGTTTCATTCACTATATAATGCTATTTGTTTCATTCACTATATAATGCTATTTGTTTCATTCACTATATAATGCTATTTGTTTCATTCACTATATAATGCTATTTGTTTCATTCACTATATAATGCTATTTGTTTCATTCACTCTATAATGCTATTTGTTTCATTCACTATATAATGCTATTTGTTTCATTCACTATATAATGCTATTTGTTTCATTCACTATATAATGCTATTTGTTTCATTCACTATATAATGCTATTTGTTTCATTCACTATATAATGCTATTTGTTTCATTCACTATATAATGCTATTTGTTTCATTCACTCTATAACGCTATTTGTTTTGTGACAAAATGATCAGTAGAGGTGAAAATGCATGGGTATATATAGGAATTTAACCACAAAAGTTATTTGTATGTGCCCTACGTCATCACACACAGCTTTTAATCTGCAACAAGTCAATTTGATGGAAACACATCTCTGGTGGGAAAATGGAAGAAAAAAAATCATGTTGATTTTTTAAATATTCTGTCGCCAATTGGTTGGAAACCTAGCTAAACCTAGCAAGGCAGTTAAGAACAATTACGGCCTATCCCGGCCAAACCGGACAATGCTGGGCCAATTGTGCACCGCCCTATGGGACTCCCAATCACGGCTGGATGTGATACCATTAACACTGTTCTGTTTACAGAACACATAATCCATTTCCAATTCTAACTCATCCATCCTTATTGGACATCCCCTAAAACCCCCAGATAGACCATTCTTTGGACCGTTCCTTTCAAGCCCCAAAAGGTCCTTGAGGAAGTCTTCCAGCCGAGTGTCGGTTAGCTGTGATGAATAAATCAGGTGGTGAGATCTAGCCGGGGAGAGGCAATGAATTAATGGTAGGCTATATGAAATGTTAAAGTCCTTCAGTATACTGCCTGGCCTGGGGAATTTAAAAGCTGCTTGGGGTGCAGTAGTTACCTTCCTTCCTCTGCCAAAGTGTCAGCTGTGTTCCCATGTCTGTTTATCCAGTGGTGTGGAAGTGGATTAGAGGGGGAAAAGGCTAGGCAATGAGTGGGGGACCAGGAAGGGAATTAGTATGGCTTCCAGAGAAAGACCCTGGGTGTGTCCCAAATGCCACCCTGTTCCCTATATACTGACCTAGAGACCTACTCTATAATAATAATATTAATAATATAGACCTACTCTATAATAATAATAATAATAATAATAATAATGCCACCCTGTTCCCTATATACTGACCTAGAGACCTACTCTATAATAATAATATGAATAATATAGACCTAATCTATAATAATAATCATAATAATAATATAGACGTACTCTATCATAATAATAATAACAATATAGACCTACTCTATTATAATTATTATAATAATAATATAGACCTACTCTATCATAATTATTATTATAATAATATAGACCTACTCTATCATAATTATAATAATAATACTAACATACACCTACTCTACAATAATAATATAGACTTACTGTATCATAATAATAATATAGACCTAAGCTATGATAATAATAATATAGACCTACTCTATCATAATAGTAATAATAATATAGACCTACTATATTATAATAATAATAATAATAATGTAGACCTACTCTATAATAATAATACAGACCTACTCTATCATAATAATATTACTAAAAATAATATAGGCCTACGCTATCATAATAATAATATAGACCTACTCTATAATATTAATAATATAGACCTACTCTTTCAAAATAATAATAACAATATAGACTTACTTATGAACAATAATAATAATATAGGCCTACTGTATAATAACAATATAGACCTACTGTATCATAATAATAATAATATAGACCTACTGTATAATAACAATATAGACCTACTGTATCATAACAATAATAATAATAATAATATAGACCTACTGTATCATAATAATAATAATAATAATATAGACCTACTGTATCATAATAATAATAATAATAATGTAGACCTACTGTATTATAATAGTAACAATAATAATGTAGACCTAAACAATGATAATAATAATGCAAACCTACTCTATCATAATAATAATAATATAGACCTACTGTATAATAATAATAATAATAATAATGTAGACCTACTGTATCATAATAATAATAATAATAATAATATAGACCTACTGTATCATAATAATAATAATAATAATAATAATGTAGACCTACTGTATCATAATAATAATAATAATAATAATGTAGACCTACTGTATCATAATAATAATAATAATAATATAGACCTACTGTATTATAATAGTAACAATAATAATGTAGACCTAAACAATGATAATAATAATGCAAACCTACTCTATCATAATAATAATAATATAGACCTACTGTATAATAATAATAATAATAATAATGTAGACCTACTGTATCATAACAATAATAATAATAATAATATAGACCTACTGTATCATAATAATAATAATAATAATGTAGACCTACTGTATCATAATAATAATAATAATAATGTAGACCTACTGTATTATAATAGTAACAATAATAATGTAGACCTAAACAATGATAATAATAATGCAAACCTACTCTATCATAATAATAATAATATAGACCTACTGTATAATAATAATAATATAAACCTACTCTATCATAATAATAATAATAATGTAGACCTACTGTATCATAATAATAATATAAACCTACTCTATCATAATAATATTACTAAACATAATATAGGCCTACGCTATCATAATAATAATATAGACCTACTCTATAATATTAATAATATAGACCTACTCTATCTATCCAAATAATAATAACAATATAGACTTACTTATGAACAATAATAATAATATAGACCTACTGTATAATAATAATACAGACCTAATCCAAAATAATAATAATAATATTATAGACCTACTCTATGATGATAATAATAATAATAATAATATAGACCTACTCTATCATAATAGTAAAAACACAGACCTACTCTATCATAACAATACCTATTATACAGACCTACTCTATTAAAATAATAATACAGGCCTAATCTATCATAATGATAATAATAATATAGACCTACTCTATCATAACAATAATAATAATAATATAGACCTACTCTATCATAACAATAATAATAATAATACAGACCTACTGTATCATAATAATAATAATATAAACCTACTCTATCATAATAATAACAATATAGACCTACTCTATCATAATAATAATAATATAAACCTACTCTATCATAATAATATAGACCTAATCTATAATAATAATATAGACCTACTCTATCATAATAATATAGACCTAATCTATAATAATAATATAGACCTACTCTATCATAATAATATAGACCTAATCTATAATAATAATATAGACCTACTCTATCATAATAATATAGACCTAATCTATAATAATAATATAGACCTACTCTATCATAATAATAATAATATAGACTTACTCTATCATAATAATAATATAGCAGGTTTTTATTTATTTTACTTCTGTAATGAAAAGCGCTTTAGAAGTAGAAAAAAATGATAAGAATTGTAGGGTATATGCCGGGAGTCAGGAAGCAAGTGCAGAAAGTGGGTTGAATAATAAGAAACATGAAGATAATCAAAACAGGAGTAGTGTATTGGAACATAAACAAACCCAGGACTGCCTGAAGACTGAGGCAACTGAGGGCTAAATAAAGGAAGAGTAATCAGGGTGATGATGAAGTCCAGGTGTGAGTAACGATGGGGAGCAGGTGTGCACAATGATGGTTGCCAGGTGTGCGTAATGTGGGTTGCCAGGACCGGTGGTTAGTGGACCGGCGATGTCGAGCGCTGGAGAGGGAGAGCGGGAGTCGCCATGATAATAATCAAAAGTTGAGTACATAATAACAATAATAATAATAATAAACTTCTATAGAAGTTGAATAAGAGTAGCTCTATGTTATTATTATTATTATTATATAGGGAATAGGGTGCCATTTGAGATACAGCCCCTGTAGTTTAGTTTAGGTGCATCGAAGATCTGGCCAGCATTGTTCGTTCCTCAGCTCGAAAGCTTCTCCAAAGCCCTGTCAGGTTAGAGTGCAGCACGGGCTGTCTTTTGGACCAAACGGTGTGGTGACTAGCACAGATATTTTGGCTACTGGGAAGAACACTCCTTTACAGGCCTACTTCTTCTTTGTGACTCTATAGGTCGTTTTGTGAGAGAAGAACTCCCACTAGCTCAACCCAAATATCAATAAATGCTCATTCTGCAATATACGTGCAATTGTAAGGGAAAGAGCTGACTACCGTATGAAATATGATATGACTGAAACATATTCTTAACATTATTTATATTTTCATGGTCACAGTCATTTGCACATTCAGCACATTTCATGGAGGGGAAAAAAAGCATACAACATAAAGTAAATACAGTACCAGTTTGAACCAGTACCAGTTTGAACCAGTACCAGTTTGAACCAGTACCCATTTGAACCAGTACCCGTTTGAACCAGTACCAGTTTGAACCAGTAACAGTTTGAACCTGTACCAGTTTAAACCAGTACCAGTTTGACCCAGTACCAGTTTGAACCAGTACCAGTTTGAACCTGTACCAGTTTAAACCAGTACCAGTTTGAACCAGTACCAGTTTGAACCAGTACCAGTTTGAACCAGTACCCGTTTGAACCAGTACCAGTTTGAACCAGTACCAGTTTGAACCTGTACCAGTTTGAACCAGTACCAGTTTGAACCAGTACCAGTTTGAACCAGTACCAGTTTAAACCAGTACCAGTTTGAACCAGTACCAGTTTGAACCAGTACCAGTTTGAACCCACCGACTCATTCAACGGTTTTTCTTCATTTGTACTATTTTCTACATTGCAGAACAATAGTGAAGACAACAAAACGATGAAATAACACATATGGAATCATGTAGTAACCAAAAAAGTGTTAAACAAATCAACATATATTTGAGATTCTTCAAAGTAGCCACCCTTTGCCTTGATGACAGCTTTGCACACTCTTGGCGTTCTCTCAACCAGCTTCATGAGGTTGTCACCTGGAATGCATTTCAATGAACAGGTGTGCCTTGTTAAAAGTTAGTTTGTGGAATTTGTTTCCTTCTTAATGCATTTGAGCCAATCACTTGTGTTTTGACAAGGTATGGGTGATATACAGAAGATGCAGAAGATGGCCCTATTTGGTAAAAGACAAAGTCCATATTATGGCAACACCAGCTCAAATAAGCAAAGAGAAACAACCCTTTGCTTTGATGACAGCATCACTACTTTTAGACATGAAGGTCAGTCAATGCAGAACATTTCAAGAACTTTGAAAGTTTCTTCAACTGCAGTCGCAAAAAAACATCAAGTGCTATGATGAAACTGGCTCTCATGAGGACCGCTGCAGGAAAGGAAGACCCGAAGTTACCTCTGCTGCAGAGGATAAGTTCATTAGAGTTACCAGCCCAAATAAATGCTTTATTTATTTTGGCCTTTATTTAACTAGGCAAGTCAGTTAAGAACAACATCTTAATTACAATGACAGCCTAGGAACAGAGGGTTAACTGCCTTGTTCAGGGGCAGAACAACTCGGGGATCTAATCTAGCAACCTTTTGGTTACCAGCCCAACGCTCTAACCACCAGGCTACCTACCTGCCACCCTGATAGAGTAAGTCTATATTATAATTATAGATTAGGTCATGGTCGAATTTCTGCAAAGAAACCCCTACTAAAGGACACCAATAATAAGAAGAGACTTGATTGGGCCAAGAAACACGGGCAATAGACAATAGACTGGTGGAAATCTTTCCTTTGGTCTGATGAGTCCAAATTTGAGATTTTTGGTTCCAACCGCCGTGTCTTTGTGAGACACAGAGTAGGTGAACGGATGATCTCTGCATGTGTGGTTCCCACCATGAAGCATGGAGGAGGAGGTGTGATGGTGTGGGGGTGCTTAGAATTCAAGGCACACTTAACCAGCATGGCTACCACAGCATTCTGGAGCGATACGCCATCCCATCTGGTTGGCGCTTAGTGGGACTATCATTTGTATTTCAACAGGACAATTTGCCAACACACCTCCAGACTGTGTAAGGGCTATTTGACCAAGAACGAGAGTGATTGAGTGCTGCATCAGATGACCTGACCTCTGCAATCACCCGACCCAATTTAGATGGTTTGGGATGAGTTGGACCGCAGAGTGAAGGAAAACCAGCCAACAAATGGACTGTTGGAAAAGAATTCCAGGTGAAACTGGTTGAGAGTGTGCAAAACTGTCAACAAGGCAAAGGGTGGCTACATTGAAGAATCTAAAATCTCAAATATTTATTTTTGTAACACTTTTTTGGTTACCACATGATTTCATATGTGTTATTTAATTGTTTTGATGTCTTCACTATTATTATACAATTTAGAAAATAGTACAAATAAAGAAAAACCCTTGAATGAGTAGGCGTGTCCAAACTTTTGACTGGTACAGTACAGTCTTCAAAAAACGCTCAGAATGTAACATGAAAGTAAAAGTCATGCAAGCATAGGAACCGAGGCAAAAGTCTGCATGGCTGTAATTAGGTCTAAAAATACACCCACTGTGCTGTAGTTAGGCGATTCAGTTGGGAACAAAATTAATCGAGCTGTCCAATTGAGACATAGAGCCTTGACAAGCCAGAGGGTGAACCCCCTCCACCATGACTCCTTACAACCGGCTCTGACGTCACCTCAACATGAGGGAAAGCCTGGAAAGACCTCTGATCTGATGGATCTTACAGTGGATACCAGAGGGAGAGCGAGAAAAAGAGAAAGACAGAGAGAGATTGCTTTGACAATTTAAACATATGTTTCCCATGCCAATAAAGCCCTTTGATTTGAATTGAATGGAAATAGAGAGAGACAGACAGAGAGAGAGAGAGAGAGAGAGAGAGAGAGAGAGAGAGAGAGAGAGAGAGAGAGAGAGAGAGAGATGGTTGTGAGGTCTGGGGTCCACTCACCAACCAAGAACCAATCAAAATCCAGAAAAGAGCCATCTACTGTAAAAGGAAGTGATTCACAAACCTTCCATAACAAAGCCATCACATACAGAGAAATTAACCTGGAGAACAGCCCCAAAGCAAGCTGGTTCTGGGGCTCTGTTCACAAACACAAATAGACCCCACAGAACCCCAGTACAGCAACACAATTAGACCCAACCAAATCATGAGAAAACAAAAAGATCATTACTTGACACATTGGAAAGAATTAACAGAAAAACAGAGCAAACTAGAATGCTATTTGGCCATAAACAGAGTACATAGTGGAAGAATACCTGCCACTGTGACTGACCCAAAATTAAGGAAAGCTTTGACTATTTACAGACTCGGTGAGCATAGCCTTGCTATTGAGAAAGAGAATACAGGCTATGTGCACACTACCCACAAAATGAGGTGGAAACTGAGCAGCACTTCCTAACCTCCTGCCAAATGTATGACCATATTAGCATTCAACACCATATTGCCCACAGAGCTGATCACTAAGCTAAGGACCCTGGGACTGAACACTCTGCAACTGGATCCTGGACTTCCTGACGGGCCACCCCAAATGTGAAGGGTAGGCAACAACACATCTGCCACACTGATCCTCAACACGGGGCCCCTCAGGATGCATGCTTAGTCCCCTCATGTACTCCTTGTTCACCCACGACTGCATGGCCAAGCACGAGTCCAACACCATCATTACGTTTGCTGACGACACAACGGTTGTAGGCCTGATCACCAACAACAATGAGACAGCCTATAGGGAGATCAGAGACCTGGCAGTGTGGTGCCAGGACAACAACCTCTCCCTCAACATGAGCAAGATAAAGAATGGCCTTCTGTGCCATCAAAAGGAACATAAAATTTGACATACCAATTAGGATCTGGCTGAAAACACTTGAATCAGTTATAGAACACATTGCTCTTTATGAGGTCTGAGGTCCGCTCAGCAAACAAGTTTCCCAGTACTACACCTGTTGTATTCGTGTGACAAATCAAATTTGATTTGATTAGAGACACGTATTTACCTCAGATTACACAGACCCACAAAACATTTGAAAACAAACCCAATTTTGATCAACTCCCATATCTGGTTAAATACCAGTGTGCCATCACAACAGCAAGATTTGTGACCTGTTGCCACAAGAAAAAAGCAACCAGTGAAGAGCAAACACCATTGTAAATACAACCCATATTTATGTTAATTTATTTTTCTCTTTTGTACTTTAACAATTTGCACATAATATGACATTTGAAATGTCTTTATTCTTTTGGAACTTTTGTGAGTTTAATGTTAACTGTTAAAAATGTAAACATATGTTTCCCATGCCAGTAAAGTCCCTTACATTGAAATTGAGAGAGAGAAAGAGAGAGAGAGGGGGGGTGGGGGACTGGTGAAAGGAAACAGGGAGGAGTTGAGGGAGACAATACCCATCGCTCTAGGGCTTCAAAATAAAAAGCCAACAAACACAAAACACAGGATGTTATTTGTTTGGTGGCATGTTGTTGTCTTGAAAGTAATGTGTGACTCATAGTTCATTGTCCTTTGATTTACTTCGCTGCTGAACAATAAGAATGGGAAAAGAATGGAAAAAGTGACAGCGGTTTGATCAATAAGTAAAAGGCCTTATTGGGTAGTTTTCTTTTGCCTGCCTTCGGGTTTGTGTGGTTCGATGCAAAACAACAAGCTCATGTTCTCAATGTTGTCACTTTGTGTATTAACTACTTCACTTGCTTCGGCAATGTTAACATGTGTTTCCCATGCCAAAAAAAACACTTACATTGAAATGAGAGAGAGGGGGGAGAGAGAGAGAGAGAGAGGAGAGAGAGAGAGAGAGGGGAGAGAGAGAGAGAGAGGAGAGAGAGAGGGAGAGAGAGAGAGAGAGAGGGAGAGAGAGAGAGAGAGAGAGGGGGAGAGAGAGAGAGCGAGAGAGGGAGAGAGAGAGAGAGAGAGAGAGAGAGACAGAGAGAGGGGGTGGGAGGGGAGAGAGAGGGGAGAGAGAGAGAGAGAGAGAGAGAGAGAGAGAGAGAGAGAGAGAGGGGGAGAGAGAGAGAGAGAGAGAGAGAGGGGAGAGAGAGAGAGAGAGAGAGGAGAGAGAAAGAAAGAAAGAGCTATTGTGTTATCTATTTTAAGTTTCTATTTCTTTCTGACAATTAAAAAAACTAGATTTTCAGAAAGCAAGAAATTAGGGATTTTTATCCGAGCCTGGAATCCAGATTATTCTAGATTACTAACTGTGAACCAAGTGTATTTCAATACGTTTTAAAATAAAAAATAAAAATATAACCCAAGTGACCTTTGAACCCTGGAGAATTCAAGCATATTTGGTGCCTGTGACTGACGTTTAAATAACAGCATGGCATAAACAGATTTGCTAAATGAGTGTGACATGTTGATCCCCCCCCCCTTCGTCAGTCATTAATGAAGCGTTCTAGTTTGACTCTCAGCATCTCCTATCCCTCTTGTTTCCTCATCCCCATTCCCCAGTCTTCTCTCGCCCTCCCTTGTTCTCTATCCCTATCTTTTTCTCATCCCTTCTCCCTCTCTCTACCTTACCCTCTTTCACCTCCCTTCTGTTTTACTCTCACTTCTCCCATTTTCTGCCTGTAAAGCAGAACCCTTCATCTGGTCAAGAACTAAATCAGCAGATTAGATAGAGAGACTCCCAGCTTTCCTCCTCTGACTCCACTATCACTCCATTCATAGAAAGTTAGAGAGCAGATTCAAATCTAAGCCTTCTTCTTCTTCTCTTCATTCATTCTCGGCACTGACCCACAGTACACACTGCAACAACAACAGTTGAGATTCCTAGGGGTCTGATAGCTGATTAGAATGCTTCTAAAAAAAACATCAAAAGATGTTGTGTTGTGTTTCTTGGGATGATCCCTGGTAGCCTGGGAATCCAAACAGAATTCAGTTCCCTTTTATTTCAACCAGTGAGATGAAGCAATAGATCATGAAACGGATCTCCCTTTCTAGGGAGTTTTTCCTAGCCACCGTGCTTCTACACCTGCATTGCTTGATGTTTGGGGTTTTAGGCTTGGTTTCTGTACAGCACTTTGAGATATCAGCTGATGTACGAAGGGCTATATAAATACATTTGATTTGATTTGATCTGCATTCGGTTTGGATTCCCAGTCTAGATCTGTGTTATAAGCAATTAGGTCTTGAACTGAATCACTGTGAATATCAATTCAGTGATGAATTATTACCCCCTTCCATCCCCCCACTCCCATCCTGAATCTCAACACCACAACGTAGATGTGAATGATAAAATGTTTAAACATGAATATGTGATCGATTAAAGGCCATTTACCGTTTTTTTATATTTTCTGAAATGCATACAAAATAATATTTAAGCTGTCATGGTTTTCACATTAACTACACATTGCTCTGGTGTGATTAAAATGCACATTATTGAAAAAAACATGATTCAGAGGTGGCACCAGAATTAATAAATGTACAACAAGTTTATGGCGGCATACGCCACAGATCAGCTCCATGTGGAGAGAAATATTTACAAACGAGACGCTCAACCCATGAGAGTGGAGCGGCAGCCGAGCCGAGTGACATGATTAAAAGATTGCTTCCACTCGAGGGGTTAATCAATCTGGAGACGTGACGGCAGCAGGGTCCCTGGCAAAACAAGAGCATCCTTGGTCTCGTAATGATGATGCGTGACAGGATATTTCCCTGAGGTTACACCGGCCCAACCACTATTCATCACAACAGTAGTACACAACACAAGGTGGTAGCAGGTAGGAGAGAGAGAGAGAGCTGCAGTAAAATAAGAGAGGCGGGGTGAAATAGAGTGAGGGATGTTGTGAGAAAGTGGTGTTGAATTAACTCCCCGTGGGAACTTGGTCAAAAGTAGCGCACTACATAGGGAATATGTTATCATTTAAGATACAGCCTCCTGCAGTGTTACCTATACAGCCTCCTGCAGTGTTATCGATACAGCCTCCTGCAGTGTTACCTATCCCGCCTCCTGCAGTGTTACCTATACAGCTTCCTGCAGTGTTACCTATACAGCCTCCTGCAGTGTTACCTATCCCGCCTCCTGCAGTGTTACCTATACAGCTTCCTGCAGTGTTACCTATACAGCCTCCTGCAGTGTTACCTATACAGCCTCCTGCAGTGTTACCTATACGGCCTCCTGCAGTGTTACCTATACAGCCTCCTGCAGTGTTACCTATACGGCCTCCTGCAGTGTTACCTATACCGCCTCCTGCAGTGTTACCTATACGGCCTCCTGCAGTGTTACCGATACAGCCTCCTGCAGTGTTACCTATACGGCCTCCTGCAGTGTTACCGATACAGCCTCCTGCAGTGTTACCGATACGGCCTCCTGCAGTGTTACCTATACAGCCTCCTGCAGACATTCGCACCACCTCCCCTTCATCCCTCCGCCTCTCTCTCCCCCCTCCTTTCCTCCATCCCTGTCTCTGTCCCCACAGAGGTACAGGCCCAAGCCCAGACAGCGCTGCTGATGAGAGTGGCCGCTAGTGGCAGCTCTATCTCCCTGTGTTTCATTTCTTCCCTCTGATAAGGCCTGGGGAGAGAGAGAGACCCAGTAACTCCCTGCCGGTGGGTGGTGGTTCCCTGGCCGCCTCTGTCACTGCGGCAGCCATTCCAACCACGACATGTGATAGTGGCCCCCGAAACCGTTCTCCACAAAACGCACCGACCAACTGCGGCAGCTCTGCCACCGTTGTCAAGTCCTCTCCAAACTACACACACACTTCCACTTTCCAATCTCTGTAGATGTGTTTTCCACCCTGTGGTTTTGCATCCCCTGTTTCAAGTCTGCATGGAATTTTGGAACAGAGAACTGAGACAGAGACAGCCGTGTGCAGATGCAGGAAGGCATTTGCTTTCCAGTGACTGTGTGCAGTAGCTAGGCACATCTCTTTTCATTGAAACTCTCACTTCATTAAAGGGTGATAAACATGCCAACATTGTGCCATGTTGAATTCACACAACACTAAGTTAAACGTGACGCCCCCTCCTCTCTTCTTTCTCTAGAGGGCTGAGTATTTACCATACGTGTGGTGAAACACACAGATCACAGAACAAAGGTGATTGTAAACAAATCCTTGTGTGTGTCTACAGATCATTGTCGTCCCTCTGCTCTGGCGAGGGTTAGATTGATCCCTTGAAGTGTGTAAATGGTGAATGAATATGTTAACCTTCAGAGATAGAGAGATAGGGGGAGAGGGAGGGAGAAAGATGGAGAGAGTGGGAGGGAGAGAGATGGAGAAATAGGGGGAGAGAAAGAGATGGAGAGATGGGGGAGGGAGAGAGAGAGGGAGAGATAGGGGGAAGGAGATAGATGGAGAGATAGGGGGATGGAGAGAGATGGAGAGAGTGGGAGGGAGAGAGATGGAGAAATAGGGGGAGAGAAAGAGATGGAGAGATAGGGGGTGGAGAGAGATGGAGAGATAGGGGGAGGGAGGGAGAGATGGAGAGATAGGGGAGGGAGGGAGAGATGGAGAGATAGGGGAGGGAGAGAGATGGAGAGATAGGGGGAAGGAGATAGATGGAGAGATAGGGGGATGGAGAGAGATGGAGAGAGTGGGAGGGAGAGAGATGGAGAAATAGGGGAGGGAGAGAGATGGAGAGATAGGGGGAGGGAGAGAGATGGAGAGAGTGGGAGGGAGAGAGATGGAGAAATAGGGGGAAGGAGATAGATGGAGAGATAGGGGGATGGAGAGGGGGAGAGATAGGGGGAAGGAGATAGATGGAGAGATAGGGGGATGGAGAGAGATGGAGAGAGTGGGAGGGAGAGAGATGGAGAAATAGGGGGAAGGAGATAGATGGAGAGATAGGGGGGATGGAGAGAGAGGGAGAGATAGGGGGAAGGAGATAGATGGAGAGATAGGGGGATGGAGATAGAGGGAGAGATAGGGGGAGGGAGATAGGGAGAGATAGGGGAAGGAGATAGATGGAGAGATAGGGGGATGGAGAGAGATGGATGGATAGGGGGATGGAGAGAGAGGGAGAGATAGGGGAAGGAGATAGATGGAGAGATAGGGGGAAGGAGATAGATGGAGAGATAGGGGGAAGGAGATAGAGGGAGAGATAGGGGGAAGGAGATAGATGGAGAGATAGGGGGATGGAGAGAGATGGATACAGTTTGCGGGGAGCATGGAGAAATAGGGGAGGGAGAGAGATGGAGAGATAGGGGGAAGGAGATAGATGGAGAGATAGGGGGAAGGAGATAGATGGATACAGTTTGCGGGGGGAGCATGGAGAAATAGGGGAGGGAGAGAGATGGAGAGATAGGGGGAAGGAGATAGATGGAGAGATAGGGGGATGGAGAGAGATGGATACAGTTTGCGGGGGAGCATGGAGAAATAGGGGGATGGAGAGAGATGGATACAGTTTGCGGGGGAGCATGGAGAAATAGGGGAGGGAGAGAGATGGAGAGATGGGGGAGGAGAGAGAGGGAGAGATAGGGGAGGGAGAGAGAGGGAGAGATGGGGGGATGGAGAGAGAGGGAGAGATAGGGGGGATGGAGAGAGATGGATACAGTTTGTGGGGGGGAGCATGGACTGGAGTGTGTAAATAAAGTATTCTGCCTATGTGTCGAGTGGCGAAGGGGAACGCTCTGTGCAGCTCCCTGGTGTCTGGTGACAATGTTAATATTTCAATTACTCTCCTGAATAAATGAATGAAATAGGTGCTAACATTATCCTTCCTGGGCCCTTTTCGCAGCATTTGACAAGACATCTCGCTGCTACTGCTATGATCCTGTAGGAGAGCTGTGATGGAATTATTCTAGCCTGGTTTGGGAGTTGAGTTGAGAGGGTGGGGGGATACTCTGAGAACTCACCAATGTGAATTCCCCAGGAACATGTCTATACTATACTGCCCACATGACCTACCTGTAGGCTATACAATAGGTGCTACGGTTACATTACCTATCTATAGGCTAAAAAATAGGTGCTATGGTTAATGTGTCCAGTTTAGAGAGTGAACTCTGTACCTACTGTATCACACTGACACTCTGGGAGAGCAGCTACTTCCTGGACAACAGCTTTAAGATTCTTACTGTTACTGTATGTGAGGTCACCTCCTCCTATACAATCCTCCTGTGTGTGTGTGTGTGTGTGTGTGTGTGTGTGTGTGTGTGTGTGTGTGTGTATGTGTGTGTGTGTGTGTGTGTGTGTGTGTGTGTGTGTGTGTGTGTGTGTGTGTGTGTGTGTGTGTGTGTGTGTGTGTGTGTGTGTGTGTGTGTGAAAATGCTGGTAGCCAGGGCCTTTTTCCCTCTGTTCCTCTCTGCTCTGTCAAAGCTCATTTAGGGTACAATCATAGACAGACCTTTCCTGTCCAGACATATCTGACATTTACATTTGCCCTCTATCACAAAGAAAGACCATGACCCCCGCGGATCATGGTACCCATCATCGAAATTGCATTTACATAAGTATTCACACCTTGGAGATTTTGGCGTCGATTACAGCTTTGAGTCATCTTGGGTATGTCTGTATCAGCTTTGCAATACTGGATTTGGGAAGTTTCCCCTGTTCTTCCTTGCAGATTTTCTCAAGCTCTGTTAAGTTAGATGGGGAGCGGCAGTGAACAGCAATCTTCAAGTCTTTCCACAGATTTCCAATGGGATTCAAGTCTGGGCTTTGGCTGGGCCACTCAAGGACTTTCACATTCTTGTTCTGATGCCAAGCCAGCGTTGCTTTGGCTAAATACTTGGGGTCATTGTCCTGTTGGAATTTAAATCTTTGCCCCAGTCTAAGGTCTTTTGCACTCTGATGCAGGTTCTCATCAAGGACTTGCCTGTATTTGGCCCCATTCAATGTTCCCTCTATCCTTACCAGTCTTCCAGTCCTTGCCGCTGAAAAGCATCCCCATAGCAGGAAGCTGCCACCACCATGCTTCACAGTAGAGAGGGTGTTAGCCGGGTGATGTGCCTGGTTTTCTCCAGACAGCGCTTTGTGTACGTGACCAATAACAGTTGATTTGATTTTGACATTAAGCAGAAAATGACTCTAAAATTACAGTTGTTTCACCTTATGAAAATAGCGTGTCAGCTTTTAGTGATAGTGAAGGAATAAATTGTTGCTTTTCCTTGGAGACTTTGCATGTAAGGAGTGTCTGGATAAAATACACAGAGAGAGAGAGAGAAAAGAGACGAGAAAAGGAATGCAAAGGTTTACAGTTCACAATGCATCCATAAAGTACAGTGGGAGTCACCAGTGTTGCCCTGCATGTGAGAGTCAACATACAACCAAACAACTATGCCATACAACACTCCTTCCGTGGCCTCCAACTGCTCTTAAATGCTAGTAAAACTAAATGCATGATCTTCAACAGTTCGCTGCCCGCACCCACCCGCCAGACTAGCATCACTACTCTGGACAGTTCTGACTTAGAATATGTGGACAACTAAAAATACCTAGCTGTCTGGTTAGACTGTAAACTCTCCTTTCAGACTCACATCAAACATCTCCAATCCAAAATTAAATCTAGAATCGGCTTCCTATTTCGCAACAAAACCTCCTTCACTCATGCCACCAAACATACCCTCGTAAAACTGAATATCCTACCGATCCTCGACTTCGGAGATGTCATTTACAAAATATCCTCCAACAGTCTGCTCAGCAAACTGGATGCAGTCTATCACAGTGCCATCCGTTTTGTCACCAAAGCCCCATATATCACCCACCACTGTGACCTGTATGCTCTAATCGGCTGGCCCTTGCTACATATTCGTCGCCAGACCCACTGGCTCCAGGTCATCTATAAGTCTTTGCTAGGTAAAGCTCCACCTTATCTCAGCTCACTGGTCACGATAACAACACCCACCTGTAGCACGCGCTCCAGCAGGTATATCTAACTTTAGCACACCAGTATCTCTACTTGCACATCATCTTCTGCACATCTATCACTCCAGTGTTTAATTGCTAAATTGTCATTTCTTTGCTACTATGGCCTATTTATTGCCTTACCTCCCTAATCTTACTCCATTTGCACACACTGTAAAAAGACATATATTTTTATTTTATTTTGTTATTGACTGTATGTTTGTTTATTCCATGTGTAACTCTGCTGTTGTTTTAGTTGCACTGCTTTGCTGTATCTTGGCCAGGTCGCAGTTGTAAATGAGAACTTGTTCTCAACTGGCCTACCTGGTTAAAATATAGGTGAAGAAATGCCCTGCGTGTGAGAGTCAACAGTGTTTCCCTACGTGTGAGAGTCAACAGTGTTGCCCTGCATGTGAGAGTCAACAGTGTTGCCCTGCGTGTTAGAGTCAACAGTGTTGCCCTGCGTGTGAGAGTCAACAGTGTTGCCCTGCATGTGAGAGTCAACAGTGTGTTGCCCTGCATGTGAGAGTCAACAGTGTTGCCCTGCATGTGAAAGTCAACAGTGTTGCCCTGCGTGTTAGAGTCAACAGTGTTGCCCTGCGTGTGAGAGTCAACAGTGTTGCCCTGCATGTGAGAGTCAACAGTGTGTTGCCCTGCATGTGAGAGTCAACAGTGTTGCCCTGCATGTGAGAGTCAACAGTGTTGCCTTGCGTGTGAGAGTCAACAGTGTTGCCCTGCATGTGAGAGTCAACAGTGTTGCCCTGTGTGTGAGAGTCAACAGTGTTGCCCTGCATGTGAGAGTCAACAGTGTTGCCCTGCATGTGAGAGTCAACAGTGTTGCCCTGCGTGTTAGAGTCAACAGTGTTGTCCTGCGTGTGAGAGTCAACAGTGTTGCCCTGCGTGTGAGAGTCAACAGTGTTGCCCTGCGTGTTAGAGTCAACAGTGTTGCCCTGCGTGTGAGAGTCAACAGTGTTGCCCTGCATGTGAGAGTCAACAGTGTTGCCCTGCGTGTTAGAGTCAACAGTGTTGCCCTGCGTGTGAGAGTCAACAGTGTTGCCCTGCATGTGAGAGTCAACAGTGTTGCCCTGCGTGTGAGAGTCAACAGTGTTGCCCTGCGTGTTAGAGTCAACAGTGTTGCCCTGCGTGTGAGAATCAGCAGAGCCAAGCTGAGCAGCCATGCGAAGAGGAGAGCACATACACTATATTAAAAAAAGTATGTGGACACCCCTTCAAATTTGTGGATTCGGCTATTTCAGCCACACCCGTTGCTGAAAGGTGTATAAAATTGAGTGCCCAACCATGCACTCTCCATAGACAAACATTGGCAGTAGAATGGCCTTATTGAAAAGCTCAGTCTCTTTCAATGTAGCACTGTCATAGGATGCCACCTTTCCAACAAGTCAGTTCATCAAAAATTCTGCCCTGCTAGAGCTGCCCAGGTCAACTGTAAGTGCAGTAATTGTCAAGTGGAAACATCTAGGAGCAACAACGACTCAGCCGCGAAGTGGTAGGCCACACAAGCTCACAGATCGGGACCACTGAGTGCTGAAGAACGTAGCTCGTAAAAATCATGCAACACTCACTTCCGAGTTCCAAACTGCCTCTGGAAGCAACATCAGCACAATAACTGTTCGTCGGGAGCTTCAAGAAATGGATTTCTATGGCGAAGCAGCCACACACAAGCTTAAGATCACCATGCGCAATGCCAAGCGTCGGCTGGAGTGATGTAAAGCTCGCTGCCATTGGACTCTGGAGTAGTGGAAATGTGTTCTCTGGAGCAGTGGAAATGTGTTCTCTGGAGTAGTGGAAATGTGTTCTCTGGAGTAGTGGAAATGTGTTCTCTGGAGTAGTGGAAATGTGTTCTCTGGAGTAGTGGAAATGTGTTCTCTGGAGTAGTGGAAATGTGTTCTCTGGAGTAGTGGAAATGTGTTCTCTGGAGTAGTGGAAATGTGTTCTCTGGAGTAGTGTTCTCTGAAATGTGTTCTCTGGAGTAGTGGAAATGTGTTCTCTGGAGTAGTGGAAATGTGTTCTCTGGAGTAGTGGAAATGTGTTCTCTGGAGTAGTGGAAATGTGTTCTCTGGAGTAGTGGAAATGTGTTCTCTGGAGCAGTGGAAATGTGTTCTCTGGAGTAGTGGAAATGTGTTCTCTGGAGTAGTGGAAATGTGTTCTCTGGAGTAGTGGAAATGTGTTCTCTGGAGTAGTGGAAATGTGTTCTCTGGAGCAGTGGAAATGTGTTCTCTGGAGTAGTGGAAATGTGTTCTCTGGAGTAGTGGAAATGTGTTCTCTGGAGTAGTGGAAATGTGTTCTCTGGAGTAGTGGAAATGTGTTCTCTGGAGTAGTGGAAATGTGTTCTCTGGAAATGTGTTCTCTGGAGTAGTGGAAATGTGTTCTCTGGAGTGGAGTGTTCTCTGGAATGGAAATGTGTTCTCTGGAGTAGTGGAAATGTGTTCTCTGGAGTAGTGGAAATGTGTTCTCTGGAGTAGTGGAAATGTGTTCTCTGGAGTAGTGGAAATGTGTTCTCTGGAGTAGTGGAAATGTGTTCTCTGGAGTAGTGGAAATGTGTTCTCTGGAGTAGTGGAAATGTGTTCTCTGGAGTAGTGGAAATGTGTTCTCTGGAGTAGTGGAAATGTGTTCTCTGGAGTAGTGGAAATGTGTTCTCTGGAGTAGTGGAAATGTGTTCTCTGGAGTAGTGGAAATGTGTTCTCTGGAGTAGTGGAAATGTGTTCTCTGGAGTAGTGGAAATGTGTTCTCTGGAGTAGTGGAAATGTGTTCTCTGGAGTAGTGGAAATGTGTTCTCTGGAGTAGTGGAAATGTGTTCTCTGGAGCAATGTGGAAATGTGTTCTCTGGAGTTGGAAATGTGTTCTCTGGAGTGGAAATGTTCTCTGGAAATGTGTTCTCTGGAGCAGTGGAAATGTGTTCTCTGGAGTAGTGGAAATGTGTTCTCTGGAGTAGTGGAAATGTGTTCTCTGGAGTAGTGGAAATGTGTTCTCTGGAGTAGTGGAAATGTGTTCTCTGGAGTAAATGTGTTCTCTGGAAATGTGTTCTCTGGAGTAGTGGAAATGTGTTCTCTGGAGTAGTGGAAATGTGTTCTCTGGAGTAGTGGAAATGTGTTCTCTGGAGTAGTGGAAATGTGTTCTCTGGAGTAGTGGAAATGTGTTCTCTGGAGTAGTGGAAATGTGTTCTCTGGAGTAGTGGAAATGTGTTCTCTGGAGTAGTGGAAATGTGTTCTGGAGCAGTGGAAATGTAGTGGAAATGTGTTCTCTGGAGTAGTGGAAATGTGTTTCTCTGGAGTAGTGGAAATGTGTTCTCTGGAGTAGTGGAAATGTGTTCTCTGGAGTAGTGGAAATGTGTTCTCTGGAGTAGTGGAAATGTGTTCTCTGGAGCAGTGGAAATGTGTTCTCTGGAGCAGTGGAAATGTGTTCTCTGGAGTAGTGGAAATGTGTTCTCTGGAGTAGTGGAAATGTGTTCTCTGGAGTAGTGGAAATGTGTTCTCTGGAGTAGTGGAAATGTGTTCTCTGGAGTGATGAATCACGCTTCACCATCTAACAGTCCAACGGATGAATTGCATACTTTTTTTGCATACTAAGTCTTGCATAGTTTGCTTTGTTTCAGTATGTTGCATTGAAATTGGCTAATATTGCGTTGATTCGATCACAATTCCCACAGTAAAGGGAGATATTGATAGTGTTAACTAACGGGGAAAGTTGAGTGAAGTTCAATCTCGTGCTTCTCTGCACAGGCTGATATTTCGTCAGCGCGGCAGTCTCTGGCGAGCTGCTTGCCCGAGCATGCGCGCAGCTTAGAGGGAACATTGCTGTTGATGCCCATTGGGATTTTTTGATCAGCTGGCATGCAAGCTTGTGGCATGTCACTCTCCGCTGTCCTGTCCCCCGATAAAGTCTCAGAGTAGGAGTGCTGATCTAGGATCAGTTTTACATTTAAGATTAATATAATGAATCAGATTGATATGGAAAAGGTGGACCTGATCCTAGATCAGCACTCTACCTCTATCAGCACTCAGAGTGGCTTAATAAATACTGGTCTCTGTCGTTTATTGCCTGTGCTGAGCGACCGGTACCACCTCCTCACCTGAAGTCAGCAAGCCATTATGTGCATGCAGAGATAACACTGACAGCACGGCACACAGATGTACACTACACACTACACTTTGTACACTCTGCCCCTGCACTAAGTGATTACAATATTGTATTAGTTCACTTCCCAAAGCATGCAATGCAATCTTGCCACATGGCATGCAAACACAAAGGTGCAGCCAGGTTTTAGGGATCCTAATGATCATTCTCAGGCTATCTGTGATGTGGTCCCTAGTCTTGGTGTGCTGTGTGGAGAGAAAAGAGGATTAATCTATGCTCTACAAATGATAGGCTGTTAAAGCATGTTAGTGGGTCATATTCTACATTCCGCTAAGAGCAGTCACTAAGCAATCGCCTGTCCCTACACACGTGCCCCCCCCACACAAACACACAAAGCCCATACTAAATGCCACCGCCAACCGCCATTAGCTCTCTGGCACCAAAATGCATTAATGAATTAATTTCTCTTCAGTTTATCCATCCTTAAACAGACAATATCATCCGCTATTCTATAGCTACAGGAGTATAATTTCTGTCTTTATCTGTTGTCTAGTACTGTCTTTTTGCTAGCTAGGGCCATCTACTTTAAGTGCTGCCTGTCTTCCCAGTAGCCTTCTTGGTGTGTGAAGTGATGACTGCTCATCATTTGCAGATGATTGTTGACACATCAACCAGGATCAAGGGGCAGGGCAATTTGTGAATGTTAACACTGGCTCTCGACTCTTTTCCCCCTTACTAGATCTGACTTTGCTAATAGATACTTTATTGAGGAAAAAATGTATTTACAATGACCGTGATGTGTGGTTGTCCCTCCTAGCTATTTAAAGATGAATGAACTAACTAACTGTTAGTCCCTCTGGATAAGAGTGTCTTCTAAAGGACTCAAATGTAAAAATGTAAAAATGCCATTGAGCAGGCAGGAGCTTTAGCTGCTGTGTGATGGACGGTCCCAGGCCTCAGGGTGCACCTCCAACAACGAAGACAGTGTGTGTGTGTGTGTGTGTGTGTGTGTGTGTGTGTGTGTGTGTGTGTGTGTGTGTGTTTGTCTGGCTCTGGTCAGGAGTAGTGCACTATACAGGTAGCAGGGTGGCATCTGTTACAGGTCTGGTCAGGAGTAGTGCACTATACAGGTAGCAGGGTGGCATCCGTTACAGGTCTGGTCAGGAGTAGTGCACTATACAGGTAGCAGGGTGGCATCTGTTACAGGTCTGGTCAGGAGTAGTGCACTATACAGGTAGCAGGGTGGCATCCGTTACAGGTCTGGTCAGGAGTAGTGCACTATACAGGTAGCAGGGTGGCATCCGTTACAGGTCTGGTCAGGAGTAGTGCACTATACAGGTAGCAGGGTGGCATCCGTTACAGGTCTGGTCAGGAGTAGTGCACTATACAGGTAGCAGGGTGGCATCTGTTACAGGTCTGGTTAGGAGTAGTGCACTATACAGGTAGCAGGGTGGCATCCGTTACAGGTCTGGTCAGGAGTAGTGCACTATACAGGTAGCAGGGTGGCATCTGTTACAGGTCTGGTCAGGAGTAGTGCACTATACAGGTAGCAGGGTGGCATCCGTTACAGGTCTGGTCAGGAGTAGTGCACTATACAGGTAGCAGGGTGGCATCCGTTACAGGTCTGGTCAGGAGTAGTGCACTATACAGGTAGCAGGGTGGCATCCGTTACAGGTCTGGTCAGGAGTAGTGCACTATACAGGTAGCAGGGTGGCATCCGTTACAGGTCTGGTCAGGATCTGTTAGGTCTGGTCACTATACAGGTAGCAGGGTGGCATCCGTTACAGGTCTGGTCAGGAGTAGTGCACTATACAGGTAGCAGGGTGGCATCTGTTACAGGTCTGGTCAGGAGTAGTGCACTATACAGGTAGCAGGGTGGCATCCGTTACAGGTCTGGTCAGGAGTAGTGCACTATACAGGTAGCAGGGTGGCATCCGTTACAGGTCTGGTCAGGGTAGTGCACTATACAGGTAGGCAGGGTGGCATCCGTTACAGGTCTGGTCAGGAGTAGTGCACTATACAGGTAGCAGGGTGGCATCCGTTACAGGTCTGGTCAGGAGTAGTGCACTATACAGGTAGCAGGGTGGCATCCGTTACAGGTCTGGTCAGGAGTAGTGCACTATACAGGTAGCAGGGTGGCATCCGTTACAGGTCTGGTCAGGAGTAGTGCACTATACAGGTAGCAGGGTGGCATCCGTTACAGGTCTGGTCAGGAGTAGTGCACTATACAGGTAGCAGGGTGGCATCCGTTACAGGTCTGGTCAGGAGTAGTGCACTATACAGGTAGCAGGGTGGCATCTGTTACAGGTCTGGTCAGGAGTAGTGCACTATACAGGTAGCAGGGTGGCATCTGTTACAGGTCTGGTCAGGAGTAGTGCACTATACAGGTAGCAGGGTGTCATCCGTTACAGGTCTGGTCAGGAGTAGTGCACTATACAGGTAGCAGGGTGGCATCCGTTACAGGTCTGGTCAGGAGTAGTGCACTATACAGGTAGCAGGGTGGCATCTGTTACAGGTCTGGTCAGGAGTAGTGCACTATACAGGTAGCAGGGTGGCATCCGTTACAGGTCTGGTCAGGAGTAGTGCACTATACAGGTAGCAGGGTGGCATCCGTTACAGGTCTGGTCAGGAGTAGTGCACTATACAGGTAGCAGGGTGGCATCTGTTACAGGTCTGGTCAGGAGTAGTGCACTATACTGGTAGCAGGGTGGCATCCGTTACAGGTCTGGTCAGGAGTAGTGCACTATACAGGTAGCAGGGTGGCATTCGTTACAGGTCTGGTCAGGAGTAGTGCACTATACAGGTAGCAGGGTGGCATCTGTTACAGGTCTGGTCAGGAGTAGTGCACTATACAGGTAGCAGGGTGGCATCCGTTACAGGTCTGGTCAGGAGTAGTGCACTATACAGGTAGCAGGGTGGCATCTGTTACAGGTCTGGTCAGGAGTAGTGCACTATACAGGTAGCAGGGTGGCATCCGTTACAGGTCTGGTCAGGAGTAGTGCACTATACAGGTAGCAGGGTGGCATCCGTTACAGGTCTGGTCAGGAGTAGTGCACTATACAGGTAGCAGGGTGGCATCTGTTACAGGTCTGGTCAGGAGTAGTGCACTATACAGGTAGCAGGGTGGCATCCGTTACAGGTCTGGTCAGGAGTAGTGCACTATACAGGTAGCAGGGTGGCATCCGTTACAGGAATACCACATGAAATTTCACATATGTTTTTGGAACACTGATCATGTTTTCACACGTGTGGTTTCATGTTATCACATGTTGCTTTACACATTACACACATGTTGCTTTGCATGTTGTCACATGTTATCACATTAACTTCACATAACATCAGGTTATCACATTAACGTCACATAAGATCACATAGGATCACATGAAGAAGTGTTTTGGGAACACTTCACGTGTGTTTTTTCTCCCTAAGGGATTTGGGATGTACCCATTGATAATGGGAAGACTTCTTCTTCGATTGGTCCCCCTCTTCGATTGGTCCCCCTCTTCGATTGGTCCCCCTCTTCGATTCGTGGTCGTGAGTCACACTTCCCAACAGCAGTGACACCAGTGGTCAGAATCAATGGAGCTGCAGTGCATCTACAATCGCACTAAAAGCACCTCATAGGGAATAGGGTACCATTTTAGACACATCCTTGGACTATTTATAGTGGAAGGAGGATTTACAGTTTTTTTGTTACCCCCTTTTCGTGGTATCCAATTGTTAGTAATTACTATCTTGTCTCATCGCTACAACTCCCGTACGGGCTCGGGAGAGACGAAGGTCGAAAGCCATGCGTCCTCCGAAACACAACCCAGCTTCTTAACACAGCGCATATCCAACCCGGAAGCCAGCCGCACCAATGTGCACCTGGAGACCTTGGTTAGCGTGCACTGCACTGCATGCCACAGGAGTTGAGACAAGGACATCCCTATCGGCCAAACCCTCACCCAGGCAACGCACGGACCTCCCGGTCGTGGCCGGCTGCGACAGAGCCTGGGCGCGAACCCAGAGTCTCTGGAGGCACAGCTACCTAGCCCACTGCGCCACCCGGGAGGCCTGAGGCTTTACAGTTAGGGCTAGACATAGGCTTAGACAAGCACTTTGTGGGGAATACAAGCTAGTCTGAGGTTTCACCTGTTTCAGTGTGCCTCCATGTTGATTGTCCAAACATTTCTCACTGTGTTTTTCACACAAACATAACATTTGAAACCCTGAAATTGAGATCGATTTTTTTAGATGTTTTTTTCTCGCACATGAATTGAGTATTACTATATTCATGAAACAGTTTTCCATGTTTAATCCCTTATTCAGTCAATCTGGCATTCGCTTTCATCGTCATTAGATGATTCCGGTTTCTTCTGTGCAGATTCCTAGCCTTCATCCAAATCCACACATCCTCCGCATCTCTTCTATTGCCCAACGGTATTGATTTCATGACTAAAATCTGGAGGATGGCAGAACGCCTGAAGCTTTTTTCCCTCTTCTTCTTGGGATATGTTCAATGGAAAATAATACTGCCACCACACGTTCTGCCTATGACTGTTTGTCTTCTCCAAGCATGAAATGGACATCATGTGTAGATGAAGATAAGTAACCATCTGTGCCTCTATTTGACTACCAATGGCTTGCTCTCAAAACCTCTTTTTTAATCACCTTCTATTACACTTTTTCCCAATTGTTTACACACTAAAATTGGTCCATGAGGCACAACGTCCCAAACCTGTAACTAATTTAGCAGAACCATACACCCAATCTGCAATACTACTGTTTTGCATTACACTCAGATTGCAATTCTATTACAAACATTTGACAAAACACAACACAGAATTCTCTACCTTTGGCACAACCTTCACAACTAAAATATCTTGTGTGCAAATGAAAAGCAACACTGTTCAACAAGCTAAGCTCAATTACCAATTGATCATTTTCACTCTTCACATGTGCAAACACTAATTGCGCAAATGTTCACTTTACAATCAGACCTTTGGTATGGATAAAAAGGCCACAGGTGAGTACTCCTGTTCTTGGAGAACAATGGAAGAGAGAGATGGAGGTGGATGTGGGGGTAGAGGTAGAAGTGAAGGTGGATATGGGGTAGAGGTGGAGGTGGAGGTAGAAGTAGAGGTGGGGGTAGAGGTATAGGTGGAGGTGGAGCTGGAGGTGGGGGTAGAAGTGGGGGTAGAGGTAGAAGTGGAGGTGGATGTGGGGGTAGAAGTAGAGGTGGATGTAGAGGTATTGAAGGGGGTAGAGGTATAGGTGGAGGTGGAGCTGGAGGTGGAGCTGGAGGTGGGGGTAGAGGTATAGGTGGAGGTGGGGGTAGAGGTATAGGTGGAGCTGGATGTGGGGGTAGAAGTGGGGGTAGAGGTAGAAGTGGAGGTGGATGTGGGGGTAGAAGTAGAGGTGGAGGTAGAGGTAGAGAAGGGGGTAGAGGTATAGGTGGAGGTGGAGCTGGAGGTGGGGGTAGAAGTAGAAGTGGAGGTGGAGGTAGAAGTAGAGGTGGAGGTAGAGAAGGGGTAGAGGTAGAGGTGGAGGTGGATGTGGGGGTAGAAGTAGAGGTGGAGGTGGAGGTAGAGAAGGGGTAGAGGTATAGGTGGAGGTGGAGCTGGAGGTGGGGTTAGAGGTGGAGGTGGAGGTAGTGGTAGAGAAGGGGTAGAGGTAGAGGTGGAGGTGGATGTGGGGGTAGAAGTAGAGGTGGAGAGGTGGAGGTGGATGTGGGGGTAGAAGTAGAGGTGGAGGTAGAGAAGGGTAGAGGTATAGGTGGAGGTGGAGGTAGAGAAGGGGGTAGAGGTATAGGTGGAGGTGGAGGTAGTGGTAGAAAGGGGTAGAGGTATAGGTGGAGGTGGAGGTAGAGAAGGGGGTAGAGGTATAGGTGGAGGTAGTGGTAGAGAAGGGGGTAGAGGTATAGGTGGAGGTGGAGGTAGAGAAGGGGGTAGAGGTATAGGTGGAGGTGGAGGTAGTGGTAGAGAAGGGGTAGAGGTATAGGTGGAGGTGGAGGTAGAGGTAGAGAAGGGGGTAGAGGTATAGGTGGAGGTGGAGGTAGTGGTAGAGAAGGGGGTAGAGGTATAGGTGGAGGTGGAGGTAGAGAAGGGGTAGAGGTATAGGTGGAGGTAGAGGTAGAGAAGGGGGTAGAGGTATAGGTGGAGGTGGAGGTAGAGGTAGAGAAGGGGTAGAGGTATAGGTGGAGGTGGAGGTAGAGAAGGGGGTAGAGGTATAGGTGGAGGTGGAGGTAGTGGTAGAGAAGGGGGTAGAGGTATAGGTGGAGGTGGAGGTAGAGGTAGAGAAGGGGTAGAGGTATAGGTGGAGGTGGAGGTAGGTGGAGGTGGAGGTAGTGGTAGAGAAGGGGGTAGAGGTATAGGTGAAGGTGGAGGTAGAGAAGGGGGTAGAGGTATAGGTGGAGGTAGTGGTAGAAAGGGGGTAGAGGTATAGGTGGAGGTGGAGGTAGTGGTAGAGAAGGGGGTAGAGGTATAGGTGGAGGTAGTGGTAGAGAAGGGGTAGAGGTGTAGGTGGAGGTGGGGTAGTGGTAGAGGTGGATGTAGAGGTAGAGAAGGGGGTCGAGGTATAGGTGGAGGTAGTGGTAGAGAAGGGGGTAGAGGTATAGGTGGAGGTGGGGGTAGTGGTAGAGAAGGGGGTAGAGGTATAGGTGAAGGTGGAGGTAGAGAAGGGGGTAGAGGTATAGGTGGAGGTAGTGGTAGAAAGGGGGTAGAGGTATAGGTAGAGGTGGAATTAGAGGTAGAAAAGGGGTAGAGGTATAGGTGGAGGTGGAGGTAGTGGTAGAGAAGGGGGTAGAGGTATAGGTGGAGGTGGAGCTGGAGGTGGGGGTAGAAGTAGAAGTAGAAGTGGAGGTGGAGGTGGGGGTAGTGGTAGAGGTGGAGATGGATGTAGAGGTAGAGAAGGGGTAGAGGTATAGGTGGAGGTAGTGGTAGAGAAGGGGGTAGAGGTATAGGTGGAGGTAGTGGTAGAGAAGGGGTAGAGGTGTAGGTGGAGGTGGGGTAGTGGTAGAGGTGGATGTAGAGGTAGAGAAGGGGGTCGAGGTATAGGTGGAGGTAGTGGTAGAGAAGGGGGTAGAGGTATAGGTGGAGGTGGGGGTAGAGGTATAGGTGGAGGTGGGGGGGTAGTGGTAGAGAAGGGGGTAGAGGTATAGGTGGAGGTGGGGGTAGTGGTAGAGGTGGAGGTGGATGTAGAGGTAGAGAAGGGGGTAGAGGTATAGGTGGAGGTGGAGGTAGTGGTAGAGAAGGGGGTGGAGGTATAGGTGGAGGTGGAGCTGGAGGTGGGGGTAGAAGTAGAGGTAGAGGTGGAGGTGGGGGTAGTGGTAGAGGTGGAGGTGGATGTAGAGGTAGAGAAGGGGTAGAGGTATAGGTGGAGATGGAGCTGGAGGTGGGGGTAGAAGTAGAGGTAGAGGTGGAGGTGGAGGTGGGGGTAGTGGTAGAGGTGGAGGTGGATGTAGAGGTAGAGAAGGGGGTAGAGGTATAGGTGGAGGTGGAGCTGGAGGTGGGGGTAGAAGTAGAGGTAGAGGTGGAGGTGGGGGTAGAAGTAGAGGTGGAGGTGGATGTAGAGGTAGAGAAGGGGGTAGAGGTATAGGTGGAGGTGGAGCTGGAGGTGGGGGTAGAAGTAGAGGTAGAGGTGGAGGTGGGGGTAGTGGTAGAGGTGGAGGTGGATGTAGAGGTAGAGAAGGGGGTAGAGGTATAGGTGGAGATGGAGCTGGAGGTGGGGTGGAAGTAGAGGTAGAAGTGGAGGTGGAGTTGGAGGAAGACCAAGAACAAGGAGTAATATCTGATGAAATGTGGGCGACTGTGGTGGTTTGACCTTGAGAGAGGCTGGGCAGAGAGTGCTACCCAATCTGAGCCGCACCGTAGCATCCATCATCCGGACGTTCCAAAAAGAATAGGTATGTACTACAGACATTGGACCTCTCTACGACTTTTATTACTTGACAGTAGCACAAAATCAAGCAAAGTAAAGACTGTGATCCCAATACATACTGTAAGGGGAAACAAAGTCAATGTTTCATGTAGTACTGTGTGTATGAAATTGGGAGCTATACTATTTTGTAACATGTTTGTCTTGTATACTGTATTACTGTAGTGTTTACTATACTGTATTCTATTTTGTTTTTGTGGAACTGAAAGATGACAACACCGTGGTGGTAGAATGCAGCTGTTTACAGACCAACAGGAGGTTGCCATTGTGCAAATGGTAGTTGAAAATAATGCCATAAGACTGCGGGAAATCCAACAACAGATGATTGAATACCCTGCCATCTTCCATAACATCAGAGTGAGCTTATCACAGCTCACATCCTTAAGAAACACAACCTTCGGATGAAGCAAATCTATGGAATTCTATTTCAAAGAAATCTCCAAAGAGTGAAGGATAAGCGGTCAGAATATGTATAAGTAAGTAGTGTACTATTTACTGCCATTTCAGAGAATCATGGAGTTGGATGCAAGTCCCATCTCCCAGGAACTCATACTCATAGATGAGGCTGGATTCAATTGGGTGAAGACGAGGAGGAGAGGAAGGAACATCATTGGTCAACGTGCCATCATTGAGGTACATGGCCAGCGCAGGGGAAATGTCACCATATGCGCAGCTATGAGCCACAATGGGGTCGTCCACCTCCATGCCACCTTTGGACCATACAACACTGCCCATCTCCTTTCTTTCCTGAACACTTTACATGACAATCTTTTTTCAGCCAGAGCAGAGAGGACCAGGTGATCCTGAGCAGCAGATGTATGTTCTGATTTGGGACAACGTGAGTTTCCATCGGGCTGCTCAGGTCTGTGGCCAGACCAAAACAAGAGACATGACTGATTTTATTTCCCCAATGGATTATTTGTTTCTTGACATGATTTATATTTCACTTTTTTTATTTTTTATTCCTTACAATTGATCTAACATACAGTACAGTAGTAAAAATAGGCCTATTTTTCTTCCTTCGCATCTGCAAAACATATTTGCTTTATGTTTGCATTTTTAATGTATGTGTGCTTACAGTTTGCTGTTTGACATGTATTGAGTCATGTTGTGGTATAAAACAAAAAATGTTGCATTTGTGTTTCTTTCTTGGTTTGAGTAAACACAAACAGCATACAGTATAAGAACCGAATCTTAGTCTTTACACTGAAATAGGTTCTGATGGTAAATTGGCTAACTGTTTTGTGTTTAGAGTTTTGAGTGCCTGAGATATAGTTTCAGCAAACGTGTGTTAACAATTGGGAAACACTGTAAAAGATAATGGGCTCTTGATCAAAACACAGTATTAAAGTAATTTCATCACTATGTTCCGTTTTCAGTTTATTTCTTATAGTACTAGTATAGTCTCCTGTTGCCGTGCCAACAGCTCTTCCTTTATGGGATGTTTGCTTGGCGTTGAAGGATGCTTTGAGAACGAGCTCCAAACAATTGTCACCGCCACTGCCAAAAACTACCAGTTCTTGTATTGCCAGCCAGCGCCTTTTATTAAAATCTTTCATTACGTTTAGAACAGCAGGGGTGAAGGACAGCCTAGGGACTACTGTACGGCAAGCTATACCCACTCTCCCCATTATATAGAATACCATGACACAAGATAGATAATTAAATAGCCTGGGTTATATAATCGGTGGTGGTGCTACACAGCGTCAGAGAGAGAGAGTGCAGCGGGAACGATTTATATGCAGTACGGTCCAAAATGTCTGAGTTTGTTTTGGATGGGTTCCCACATAGCGTTACGTGACAGGCAAGAACGACCTCTCCATACATTTATACTCTCTTACTCTCCAGCTGCGATGGTTATTGGGCTCTCGTACTCTTTTATTGTCTGAATTTCACATGATTGATAAGTGCAATGAAAGTGGGGAACAGTGGTAGTGCCAGTGGTGGTGGTGTATGGAGGGATGAAGGGATGGAAGGATTGTGGGGTGGAGGGATGGAAGGATGGTGGGGTGGAGGGATGGAGGGATGGTGGGGTGGAGGGATGGAGGGATGGTGGGGTGGAGGGATGGGGGGTGGAGGGATGATGGTGGGATGGTAGGGTGGAGGGAGGATGGAAGGATGGTGGGGTGGAGGGATGGAGGGATGGTGGGGTGGAGGGATGGAGGGGTGGAGGGATGGTGGGGTGGAGGGATGGGGGGTGGGGGGATGGAGGGATGGTGGGATGGTGGGGTGGAGGGATGGAAGGATGGTGGGGTGGAGGGATGGAGGGATGGTGGGGTGGAGGGATGGAGGGGTGGAGGGATGGTGGGGTGGAGGGATGGGGATGGTGGGGGATGGTGGAGGGATGGAGGGATGGTGGGGTGGAGGGATGGAAGGATGGTGGGGTGGGGGGATGGAAGGATGCTGGGGTGGAGGGATGGAAGGATTGGTGGGGTGGAGGGATGGAAGGATGGTGGGGTGGAGGGATGGAGGGATGGTGGGGTGGAGGGATGGAAGGATTGGGGGTGGAGGGATGGGAGGATGGGGGGTGGAGGGATGGAGGGATGGTGGGGTGGAGGGATGGAATGGGGGGTGGTGGAGGGTGGAGGGATGGTGGGGTGGAGGATGGAAGGATGCTGAGGGATGGATGGTGGGGTGGAGGGATGGTGGGGTGGAGGGATGGAAGGATGGTAGGGTGGAGGGATGGTGGGGGGTGGAGGGATGGAGGGATGGTGGGGTGGAGGGATGGTGGGATGGTGGGGTGGAGGGATGGAGGGATGGTGGGGTGGAGGGATGGAATGGTGGGGTGGAAGGATTGTGGGATGGTGGGGTGGAGGGATGGTGGGGTGGAGGGATGGTGGGATGGTGGGGTGGAGGGATGGAAGGATGGTAGGGTGGAGGGATGGTGGGATGGTGGGGTGGAGGGGTATGGAGGGATGGTGGGGTGGAGGGATGGAGGGATGGTGGGGTGGAGGGATGGGGGGTGGGGGTGGAGGGATGGAGGGATGGTGGGGTGGAGGGATGGAAGGATTGTGGGGTGGAGGGATGGTGGGGTGGAGGGATGGGGGATGGTGGGGTGGAGGGATGGTGGGATGGAGGAATGGTGGGATGGAGGGATGGTGGGGTGGAGGGATGAAGGGTGGAGGGAGGGTGGGATGGAGGGATTGTGGGGTGGAGGGATGGTGGGTTGGTGGGATGGAGAGATAGAGGGTGGAGGTTTGGAGGGATGGTGGGTTGGAGGGATGGTGGGATGGAGGTATGGTGGGATGGTGGGGTGGAGGTATGGTGGGATGGTGGGATGGTGGGGTGGAGGGATGGTGGAGTGGAGGATGGTGGGTTGGTGGGATGGTGGGGTGGAGGTATGGTGGGATGGTGGGGTGGAGGTATGGTAAGATGGTGGGATGGAGGTATGGTGGGGTGGAGGGATGGTGGGGTGGAGGGATGGTGGAGTGGAGGGGATGGTGGGTTGGTGGGATGGTGGGGTGGAGGTATGGTGGGATGGTGGGGTGGAGGTATGGTGGGATGGTGGGATGGTGGGGTGGAGGTATGGTGGGGTAGAGGGATGGTGGGGTGGAGGTATGGTGGGGTGGAGGTATGGTGGGTTGGTGGGATGGTGGAGTGGAGGTATGGTGGGTTGGTGGGTTGGTTGGATGGTGGGGTAGAGGTATGGTGGGTTGGTGGGATGGTGGGGTAGAGGTATGGTGGGTTGGTGGGATGGTGGAGTGGAGGTATGGTGGGTTGGTGGGTTGGTGGGATGGTGGGGTAGAGGTATGGTGGGTTGGTGGGATGGTGGAGTGGAGGTATGGTGGGTTGGTGGGTTGGTGGGATGCTTATCACTGTAATTCAATAAAACGGTGTCATTCAGTGAATGTTATTTCATTATTCCCTGTGAGCAGATAATGTGGGGCCCATCTGGAAGAGATGGGAGAGATTTCTCTTAGGCTTAATTTGGAGACTCCTTCATATCATCATCTTCATATTCCCTTCGCACTAGGATGTCATTACAGCCATGTGGTAATATGGAGCATAATGGCCAGTAACAGGCTACTCAATATTGCATTAGGTTTGTCATTCTGCATGTTACACATATTATCCCTGAGTGGGAGAAGACAGCAAGAAATAAATAGAACAATATGTATGTCTCTCTATGGCATTTGAAATCATGTTGTAGAATTGGACTGTGTTTCTAATGGTACCCTATTGGCCCTGGTCAAAAGTAGTGCACTACATAGGCAATAGGGTGCCATTTAGGATGCAAAAACAGTAGTAGCAATGGAACTGACAGGCACAACATAACTTCCCTCTACTTGTTCCCT
Organism: Oncorhynchus nerka; assembly: GCF_034236695.1. NCBI lineage: Eukaryota > Metazoa > Chordata > Actinopteri > Salmoniformes > Salmonidae > Oncorhynchus > Oncorhynchus nerka. The sequence goes on along the minus strand of NC_088399.1, from coordinate 86,017,316 downwards.
CCTGTGACTGTGACTGAGACTGAATAACAACTTTGGTCCATTCTGAGGTAGTCAGTCACCACTCCACTAATTGCAAACCTGATTAGTATTTTAGTGGTGCCTCAGAGATTAGCATAACCATTAAGACATTAAAAGGTTTCCCCCTAGAAAACAATAAACAAAACATGGCAACCGAAAAAAAGTCAGACCGTTATCTTTGTTTTGCATTAGTAACAGATGGACTGTCTCAGTCTAAATGAAATCTGGTACTGCTACTTATTGGATATCAGCAATTACACAACTGGAAAGTCATTGATCTCCATTTCAATGTGCACAATGAATTGTAAAGTATGCAGATAGTGTTACGGCTGAGGATAGGCATGTGCTGCTCTTGTTGGTAAAGATGCTGATTGTTTGTGGTGACATCCATCATGCATGCTGCTCTTACAAAGATCAGAGGTCAACACACACATATAAACATGCTGCTGTTACAAAGATCAGAGGTCAACACACACATATAAACATGCTGCTCTTGCAAAGATCAGAGGTCAACACACACATTTAACGCACGTGCACACCTGCAGCCCAACGCACGCTTCTAAGCACACATGCACCATTACCCCTTAGCGCTGAATTTGAACCTAACATCTGCATATAAGGCCCACAGAATCCCTGGGATGTGAACATAAATATTCAAAATGCCTCAACATGCTAAACAATCTCCAACGCTTCCCTGTCGTGTTACATATTCTCATTGAATAAATGAACCCATCTGATATTTACCAGAACGCCAGTCCCTTGGGCGTCGACCCGGTAAACAGAAATATGATGTATCTACACTACGTGACCAAAAGTATGTGGATACCTGCTCGTCGAACATCTCATTCCAAATTCATAAGCATTTTATTTGTCATTTTATTTTATATTTCACCTTTATTTAACCAGGTAGGCCAGTTGAGAACAAGTTCTCATTTACAACTGCGACCTGGCCAAGATAAAGCAAAGCAGTGCGACAAAAACAACACAGAGTTACACATGGAATAAACAAACAAACAGTCAATAACAAAATAGAAACATCTATATGCAGTGTGTGAAAATGTAGTAAGATTAGGGAGGTAAGGCAATAAATAGTCTATAATGGCGAAATAATTACAATTTAGCATTAACACTGGAGTGATAGATGTGCAGATGATGATGTGCAAGTAGAGATACTGGGGTGCAAAATAGCAAAAAATAAATAACAATATGGGAATGAGGAAGTTGGGTGGGCTATTTACAGATGGGCTATGTACAGGTGCAATGATCAGTAAACTGCTCTGACAGCTGATGCTCAAAGATAGTGAGGGAGATATGAGTCTCCAGCTTCAGTGATTTTTGCAACTCGTTCCAGTCATTGGCAGCAGAGAACTGGAAGGAAAGGTGGCCAAAGCAGGAGTTGGCTTGGGGATGACCAGTGAAATATACCTGCTGGGGCGCGTGCTACAGGTGGGTGTTGCTATGGTGACCAGAGAGCTGAGCTAAGGCGGGGCATTATCTAGCCAAGACTTATAGATGACCTGGAGCCAGTGGGTTTGGCAACGAATATGAAGCGAGTACCAGCCAACGTGAATATACAGGTCGCAGTGGTGGGTAGTATATGGGGCTTTGGTGACAAAACGGATGGCACTGTGATAAACTACATTCAATTTGCTGAGTAGAGTGTTGGAGGCTATTTTGTAAATTACATCGCCGATGTCAAGAATCGGTAGGATAGTCAGTTTTACGAGGGTATGTTTAGCAGCATAAGTGAAGGATGCTTTGTTGCAATTCTTGATCTAGATTTTGGATTGGAGATGTGAGTCTGGAAGGAGAGTTTACAGCCTAACCAGACACCTAGGTTTTTGTAGTTGTCCACATGTTCTAAGTCAGAACCATCCAGAGTAGTGATGCTAGTCGGGCGGGCGGGTGCGGGCAGCGATCGATTTAAGGGCAGTTGGTGGCCAAGGAATGAGTGTTGTATGGCATTGAAGCTCGTCTGGAGGTTTGTTAACACAGTGTCCAAAGAAGGGCCAGAAGTATACAGAATGGTGTCATCTGCGCAGACGTAGATCAGAGAATCACCAGTAGCATGAGCGACATCATTGATATATACAGATAAAAGACTCGGCCCGAGAATTGAACCCTGTGGCACCCCCATAGAGACTGCCAGAGGTCCGGACAGCAGGCCCTCCGATTTGACACACTGAACTCTATCTGAGAAGTAGTTGGTGAACCAGGCGAGGCAGTCATTTGAGAAACCAAGGCTGTTGAGTCTGCCGATAAGAATGTGGTGATTGACAGAGTCAAAAGCCTTGGCCAGGTTGATGAAGACGGCTGCACAGTACTGTCTTTTATCGATGGCGGTTATGATATCGTTTAGGACCTTGAGCGTGACTGAGGTGCACCCATGACCAGCTCGGAAACCAGATTGCATAGCGGAGAAGGTACGGTGGGATTCAAAATGGTCGGAGATATGTTTGTTAACTTGGCTTTCGAGGACTTTAGAAAGGCAGGGTAGGATAGATATATGTCTGTAACAGTTTGGGTCTAGGGTGTCTCCCCCATTGAAAAGGGGGATGACCGTGGCAGCTTTCCAATCTTTAGGGATCTCAGACGATACAAAAGAGAGGTTGAACAGGCTAGTAATAGGGGTTGCAACAATTGCAGAGGATAATTTTAGAAAGAGACGGTCCAGATTGTCTAGCCCAGCTGGTTTGTAGGGGTCCAGATTGTCTCGCCCAGCTGGTTTGTAGGGGTCCAGATTGTCTAGCCCAGCTGGTTTGTAGGGGTCCAGATTGTCTCGCCCAGCTGGTTTGTAGGGGTCCAGATTGTCTCGCCCAGCTGGTTTGTAGGGGTCCAGATTGTCTAGCCCAGCTGGTTTGTAGGGGTCCAGATTGTCTAGCCCAGCTGGTTTGTAGGGGTCCAGATTGTCTAGCCCAGCTGGTTTGTAGGGGTCCAGATTGTCTAGCCCAGCTGGTTTGTAGGGGTCCAGATTGTCTAGCCCAGCTGGTTTGTAGGGGTCCAGATTGTCTAGCCCAGCTGGTTTGTAGGGGTCCAGATTGTCTCGCCCAGCTGGTTTGTAGGGGTCCAGATTGTCTCGCCCAGCTGGTTTGTAGGGGTCCAGATTGTCTAGCCCAGCTGGTTTGTAGGGGTCCAGATTGTCTAGCCCAGCTGGTTTGTAGGGGTCCAGATTGTCTAGCCCAGCTGGTTTGTAGGGGTCAGATTGTCTAGCCCAGCTGGTTTTGTATCCAGATTGTCTAGCCCAGCTGGTTTGTAGGGGTCCAGATTGTCTAGCCCAGCTGGTTTGTAGGGGTCCAGATTGTCTAGCCCAGCTGGTTTGTAGGGGTCCAGATTGTCTAGCCCAGCTGGTTTGTAGGGGTCCAGATTGTCTCGCCCAGCTGGTTTGTAGGGGTCCAGATTGTCTCGCCCAGCTGGTTTGTAGGGGTCCAGATTGTCTAGCCCAGCTGGTTTGTAGGGTCCAGATTGTCTAGCCCAGCTGGTTTGTAGGGGTCCAGATTGTCTAGCCCAGCTGGTTTGTAGGGGTCCAGATTGTCTAGCCCAGCTGGTGTGTAGGGGTCAGATTGTCTAGCCCAGCTGGTTTGTAGGGGTCCAGATTGTCTCGCCCAGCTGGTTTGTAGGGGTCCAGATTGTCTCGCCCAGCTGGTTTGTAGAGGTCAGATTGTCTAGCCCAGCTGGTTTGTAGGGGTCCAGATTGTCTAGCCCAGCTGGTTTGTAGGGGTCCAGATTGTCTAGCCCAGCTGGTTTGTAGGGGTCCAGATTGTCTAGCCCAGCTGGTTTGTAGGGGTCCAGATTGTCTAGCCCAGCTGGTTTGTAGGGGTCCAGATTGTCTAGCCCAGCTGGTTTGTAGGGGTCCAGATTGTCTAGCCCAGCTGGTTTGTAGGGGTCCAGATTGTCTAGCCCAGCTGGTTTGTAGGGGTCCAGATTGTCTCGCCCAGCTGGTTTGTACCAGATTGTCTAGCCCAGCTGGTTTGTAGGGGTCCAGATTGTCTAGCCCAGCTGGTTTGTAGGGGTCCAGATTGTCTAGCCCAGCTGGTTTGTAGGGGTCCAGATTGTCTAGCCCAGCTGGTTTGTAGGGGTCCAGATTGTCTAGCCCAGCTGGTTTGTAGGGGTCCAGATTGTCTCGCCCAGCTGATTTGTAGGGGTCCAGATTGTCTAGCCCAGCTGGTTTGTAGGGGTCCAGATTGTCTCGCCCAGCTGGTTTGTAGGGGTCCAGATTGTCTAGCCCAGCTGATTTGTAGGGGTCCAGATTGTCTAGCCCAGCTGGTTTGTAGGGGTCCAGATTGTCTCGCCCAGCTGGTTTGTAGGGGTCCAGATTGTCTCGCCCAGCTGGTTTGTAGGGGTCCAGATTGTCTCGCCCAGCTGGTTTGTAGGGGTCAGATTGTCTCGCCCAGCTGGTTTGTAGGGGTCCAGATTGTCTAGCCCAGCTGGTTTGTAGGGGTCCAGATTGTCTCGCCCAGCTGGTTTGTAGGGGTCCAGATTGTCTCGCCCAGCTGGTTTGTAGGGGTCAGATTGTCTCGCCCAGCTGGTTTGTAGGGGTCCAGATTGTCTCGCCCAGCTGGTTTGTAGGGGTCCAGATTGTCTAGCCCAGCTGGTTTGTAGGGGTCCAGATTGTCTCGCCCAGCTGGTTTGTAGGGGTCAGATTGTCTCGCCCAGCTGGTTTGTAGGGGTCCAGATTGTCTCGCCCAGCTGGTTTGTAGGGGTCCAGATTGTCTCGCCCAGCTGGTTTGTAGGGGTCCAGATTGTCTAGCCCAGCTGGTTTGTAGGGGTCCAGATTGTCTAGCCCAGCTGGTTTGTAGGGGTCCAGATTGTCTAGCCCAGCTGGTTTGTAGGGGTCCAGATTGTCTAGCCCAGCTGGTTTGTAGGGGTCCAGATTGTCTAGCCCAGCTGGTTTGTAGGGGTCCAGATTGTCTAGCCCAGCTGGTTTGTAGGGGTCCAGATTGTCTAGCCCAGCTGGTTTGTAGGGGTCCAGATTGTCTAGCCCAGCTGGTTTGTAGGGGTCCAGATTGTCTAGCCCAGCTGGTTTGTAGGGGTCCAGATTGTCTCGCCCAGCTGGTTTGTAGGGGTCCAGATTGTCTAGCCCAGCTGGTTTGTAGGGGTCCAGATTGTCTAGCCCAGCTGGTTTGTAGGGGTCCAGATTGTCTAGCCCAGCTGGTTTGTAGGGGTCCAGATTGTCTAGCCCAGCTGGTTTGTAGGGGTCCAGATTGTCTCGCCCAGCTGGTTTGTAGGGGTCCAGATTGTCTAGCCCAGCTGGTTTGTAGGGGTCCAGATTGTCTAGCCCAGCTGGTTTGTAGGGGTCCAGATTGTCTCGCCCAGCTGGTTTGTAGGGGTCCAGATTGTCTCGCCCAGCTGGTTTGTAGGGGTCCAGATTGTCTCGCCCAGCTGGTTTGTAGGGGTCCAGATTGTCTAGCCCAGCTGGTTTGTAGGGGTCCAGATTGTCTAGCCCAGCTGGTTTGTAGGGGTCAGATTGTCTAGCCCAGCTGGTTTGTAGGGGTCCAGATTGTCTAGCCCAGCTGGTTTGTAGGGGTCCAGATTGTCTAGCCCAGCTGGTTTGTAGGGGTCCAGATTGTCTCGCCCAGCTGGTTTGTAGGGGTCCAGATTGTCTCGCCCAGCTGGTTTGTAGGGGTCCAGATTGTCTAGCCCAGCTGGTTTGTAGGGGTCCAGATTGTCTAGCCCAGCTGGTTTGTAGGGGTCCAGATTGTCTAGCCCAGCTGGTTTGTAGGGGTCCAGATTGTCTAGCCCAGCTGGTTTGTAGGGGTCCAGATTGTCTAGCCCAGCTGGTTTGTAGGGGTCCAGATTGTCTAGCCCAGCTGGTTTGTAGGGGTCCAGATTGTCTCGCCCAGCTGGTTTGTAGGGGTCCAGATTGTCTAGCCCAGCTGGTTTGTAGGGGTCCAGATTGTCTAGCCCAGCTGGTTTGTAGGGGTCAGATTGTCTAGCCCAGCTGGTTTGTAGGGGTCCAGATTGTCTAGCCCAGCTGGTTTGTAGGGGTCCAGATTGTCTAGCCCAGCTGGTTTGTAGGGGTCCAGATTGTCTAGCCCAGCTGGTTTGTAGGGGTCCAGATTGTCTAGCCCAGCTGGTTTGTAGGGGTCCAGATTGTCTAGCCCAGCTGGTTTGTAGGGGTCCAGATTGTCTAGCCCAGCTGGTTTGTAGGGGTCCAGATTGTCTAGCCCAGCTGGTTTGTAGGGGTCCAGATTGTCTCGCCCAGCTGGTTTGTAGGGGTCCAGATTGTCTAGCCCAGCTGGTTTGTAGGGGTCCAGATTGTCTAGCCCAGCTGGTTTGTAGGGGTCCAGATTGTCTAGCCCAGCTGGTTTGTAGGGGTCCAGATTGTCTAGCCCAGCTGGTTTGTAGGGGTCCAGATTGTCTAGCCCAGCTGGTTTGTAGGGGTCCAGATTGTCTCGCCCAGCTGATTTGTAGGGGTCAGATTGTCTAGCCCAGCTGGTTTGTAGGGGTCAGATTGTCTCGCCCAGCTGGTTTGTAGGGGTCCAGATTGTCTAGCCCAGCTGATTTGTAGGGGTCCAGATTGTCTAGCCCAGCTGGTTTGTAGGGGTCCAGATTGTCTCGCCCAGCTGGTTTGTAGGGGTCCAGATTGTCTCGCCCAGCTGGTTTGTAGGGGTCCAGATTGTCTCGCCCAGCTGGTTTGTAGGGGTCCAGATTGTCTCGCCCAGCTGGTTTGTAGGGGTCCAGATTGTCTAGCCCAGCTGGTTTGTAGGGGTCCAGATTGTCTCGCCCAGCTGGTTTGTAGGGGTCCAGATTGTCTCGCCCAGCTGGTTTGTAGGGGTCCAGATTGTCTCGCCCAGCTGGTTTGTAGGGGTCCAGATTGTCTCGCCCAGCTGGTTTGTAGGGGTCCAGATTGTCTAGCCCAGCTGGTTTGTAGGGGTCCAGATTGTCTCGCCCAGCTGGTTTGTAGGGGTCCAGATTGTCTCGCCCAGCTGGTTTGTAGGGGTCCAGATTGTCTCGCCCAGCTGGTTTGTAGGGGTCCAGATTGTCTCGCCCAGCTGGTTTGTAGGGGTCAGATTGTCTAGCCCAGCTGGTTTGTAGGGGTCCAGATTGTCTAGCCCAGCTGGTTTGTAGGGGTCCAGATTGTCTAGCCCAGCTGGTTTGTAGGGTCCAGATTGTCTAGCCCAGCTGGTTTGTAGGGGTCCAGATTGTCTAGCCCAGCTGGTTTGTAGGGGTCCAGATTGTCTAGCCCAGCTGGTTTGTAGGGGTCCAGATTGTCTAGCCCAGCTGGTTTGTAGGGGTCCAGATTGTCTAGCCCAGCTGGTTTGTAGGGGTCCAGATTGTCTAGCCCAGCTGGTTTGTAGGGGTCCAGATTGTCTAGCCCAGCTGGTTTGTAGGGGTCCAGATTGTCTAGCCCAGCTGGTTTGTAGGGGTCCAGATTGTCTAGCCCAGCTGGTTTGTAGGGGTCCAGATTGTCTAGCCCAGCTGGTTTGTAGGGGTCCAGATTGTCTCGCCCAGCTGGTTTGTAGGGGTCCAGATTGTCTAGCCCAGCTGGTTTGTAGGGGTCCAGATTGTCTAGCCCAGCTGGTTTGTAGGGGTCCAGATTGTCTAGCCCAGCTGGTTTGTAGGGGTCCAGATTGTCTAGCCCAGCTGGTTTGTAGGGGTCCAGATTGTCTAGCCCAGCTGGTTTGTAGGGGTCCAGATTGTCTAGCCCAGCTGGTTTGTAGGGGTCCAGATTGTCTAGCCCAGCTGGTTTGTAGGGGTCAGATTGTCTAGCCCAGCTGGTTTGTAGGGGTCCAGATTGTCTAGCCCAGCTGGTTTGTAGGGGTCCAGATTGTCTAGCCCAGCTGGTTTGTAGGGGTCCAGATTGTCTCGCCCAGCTGGTTTGTAGGGGTCCAGATTGTCTAGCCCAGCTGGTTTGTAGGGGTCCAGATTGTCTAGCCCAGCTGGTTTGTAGGGGTCCAGATTGTCTAGCCCAGCTGGTTTGTAGGGGTCCAGATTGTCTAGCCCAGCTGGTTTGTAGGGGTCCAGATTGTCTAGCCCAGCTGGTTTGTAGGGTCCAGATTGTCTCGCCCAGCTGATTTGTAGGGGTCCAGATTGTCTAGCCCAGCTGGTTTGTAGGGGTCCAGATTGTCTCGCCCAGCTGGTTTGTAGGGGTCCAGATTGTCTAGCCCAGCTGATTTGTAGGGGTCCAGATTGTCTAGCCCAGCTGGTTTGTAGGGGTCCAGATTGTCTCGCCCAGCTGGTTTGTAGGGGTCCAGATTGTCTCGCCCAGCTGGTTTGTAGGGGTCCAGATTGTCTCGCCCAGCTGGTTTGTAGGGGTCCAGATTGTCTCGCCCAGCTGGTTTGTAGGGGTCAGATTGTCTAGCCCAGCTGGTTTGTAGGGGTCCAGATTGTCTCGCCCAGCTGGTTTGTAGGGGTCCAGATTGTCTCGCCCAGCTGGTTTGTAGGGGTCCAGATTGTCTCGCCCAGCTGGTTTGTAGGGGTCCAGATTGTCTCGCCCAGCTGGTTTGTAGGGGTCCAGATTGTCTAGCCCAGCTGGTTTGTAGGGGTCCAGATTGTCTCGCCCAGCTGGTTTGTAGGGGTCCAGATTGTCTCGCCCAGCTGGTTTGTAGGGGTCCAGATTGTCTCGCCCAGCTGGTTTGTAGGGGTCCAGATTGTCTCGCCCAGCTGGTTTGTAGGGGTCCAGATTGTCTAGCCCAGCTGGTTTGTAGGGGTCCAGATTGTCTAGCCCAGCTGGTTTGTAGGGGTCCAGATTGTCTAGCCCAGCTGGTTTGTAGGGGTCCAGATTGTCTAGCCCAGCTGGTTTGTAGGGGTCCAGATTGTCTAGCCCAGCTGGTTTGTAGGGGTCCAGATTGTCTAGCCCAGCTGGTTTGTAGGGGTCCAGATTGTCTAGCCCAGCTGGTTTGTAGGGGTCCAGATTGTCTAGCCCAGCTGGTTTGTAGGGGTCCAGATTGTCTAGCCCAGCTGGTTTGTAGGGGTCCAGATTGTCTCGCCCAGCTGGTTTGTAGGGGTCCAGATTGTCTAGCCCAGCTGGTTTGTAGGGGTCCAGATTGTCTAGCCCAGCTGGTTTGTAGGGGTCCAGATTGTCTAGCCCAGCTGGTTTGTAGGGGTCCAGATTGTCTAGCCCAGCTGGTTTGTAGGGGTCCAGATTGTCTCGCCCAGCTGGTTTGTAGGGGTCCAGATTGTCTAGCCCAGCTGGTTTGTAGGGGTCCAGATTGTCTAGCCCAGCTGGTTTGTAGGGGTCCAGATTGTCTCGCCCAGCTGGTTTGTAGGGGTCCAGATTGTCTCGCCCAGCTGGTTTGTAGGGGTCCAGATTGTCTCGCCCAGCTGGTTTGTAGGGACCAGATTGTCTAGCCCAGCTGGTTTGTAGGGGTCCAGATTGTCTAGCCCAGCTGGTTTGTAGGGGTCCAGATTGTCTAGCCCAGCTGGTTTGTAGGGGTCCAGATTGTCTAGCCCAGCTGGTTTGTAGGGGTCCAGATTGTCTAGCCCAGCTGGTTTGTAGGGGTCCAGATTGTCTCGCCCAGCTGGTTTGTAGGGGTCCAGATTGTCTCGCCCAGCTGGTTTGTAGGGGTCCAGATTGTCTAGCCCAGCTGGTTTGTAGGGGTCAGATTGTCTAGCCCAGCTGGTTTGTAGGGGTCCAGATTGTCTAGCCCAGCTGGTTTGTAGGGGTCCAGATTGTCTAGCCCAGCTGGTTTGTAGGGGTCCAGATTGTCTAGCCCAGCTGGTTTGTAGGGGTCCAGATTGTCTAGCCCAGCTGGTTTGTAGGGGTCCAGATTGTCTCGCCCAGCTGGTTTGTAGGGGTCCAGATTGTCTAGCCCAGCTGGTTTGTAGGGGTCCAGATTGTCTAGCCCAGCTGGTTTGTAGGGGTCCAGATTGTCTCGCCCAGCTGGTTTGTAGGGGTCCAGATTGTCTCGCCCAGCTGGTTTGTAGGGGTCCAGATTGTCTCGCCCAGCTGGTTTGTAGGGGTCCAGATTGTCTAGCCCAGCTGGTTTGTAGGGGTCCAGATTGTCTAGCCCAGCTGGTTTGTAGGGGTCCAGATTGTCTAGCCCAGCTGGTTTGTAGGGGTCCAGATTGTCTAGCCCAGCTGGTTTGTAGGGGTCCAGATTGTCTAGCCCAGCTGGTTTGTAGGGGTCCAGATTTTGCAGCTCTTCAGAACATCAGCTATCTGGATTTGGGTGAAGGAGAAGCCACAAGAGCATTAGTGTGGTCGGGCAATAATGTTGGCAATTAGGCCTGGCTCGCAGTCGACGTTCCAATTAATCCCAAAGGTGTTCGATGGGGTTGAGGACACAGCTCTGTGCATGCCAGCCAAGTTCTTCAACACCGATCTCAACAAACCATTTCTGTATGGACTTTGCTTTGTGCACTGGGGCATTGTCATCATCTAGAATGTCATTGTATGCTGTAGCATTAAGATTTCCTTTCACTGGAACTAAGGGGCTTAGCCCGAACCATAAAAAACAACACCAGAACATTATTCCTCGTCCACCAAACTTTACAGTTGGTGGATGCATTGGGGCAGGTAGCGTTCTCCTGGCATCTGCCAAGCCCAGATTTGTCCGTCAGACTGCCAAATGGTGAAGCAGGATTCATCACTCCAGAGAAGGCTTTTACACTGCTCCAGAGTCCAATGGCGGCGAGTTTACACCACTCCAGCCGACACTTGGCATTGTGCTTGGCACTTCGTGGATGAGCCATTGTTGCTCCTAGACATTTCCACAACACTTACAGTTAACCGGGGTATTTCTCGCAGGGCAGACATTTTACAAACTAACTTGTTGAAAAGGTGGCATCCTATGACAGTGCCACGTTGAAAGTCACTGAGCTCTTCAGTAAGGCCATTCTACTGCTAATGTTTGTCTATGGAGAGTGCATGGTTGTGTGCTCGATTCTATACACCTGTCAGCAAAGGGTGTGGCTGAAATAGCTGAATCCACTCATTTGAAATGGTGTCCATATATTTTTGTATACAGTATATAGTGTTACTATGCAAGAGATTTTGTTGTAGGTAGAACGCATCGGAGTAGGATTCTATTGCATTGACAGGCACTACTCAGGCCCGTACTCTACAGACTGGTGCGCCATATCCAATCAGAGAAGCACTAGTCCTATATACAAATAGACCATTGCCATATATGGATCTGTGCTGTTCACTTTGAACTGGACTGTTTTTACAGTATGAGCGGTTGTGAGTAGATGAGCTTGTTTTGAGATCAAAGTGAGAGCTACATGTAGCGACATGACATGTACACATTTGTACATCTGTTCATATCCTTTGCTAGTTAGTGAGTTATTGCCCAGTTATAGATCATTTGTAGTCAACAATGGGGAATGATTGCTTCCTACAAGAGCACTCCTGGGGCAGGCTGTGGCAGGCTGTGCGCAGTGCACGATGACATGGTTGCCAGGTGTACGATGTTTCCTCTAACACATTGGTGCAGCTGTCTTCCGGGTTAAGTGGGCATTGTGTCAAGAAGAAGTGCGGATTGGTTGGGTTGTGTTTCGGAGGACGCATGCCTCTCCCAAGTCCATACGGGAGTTGCAGTGATGAGACAAGACTAACTACCAATTGGATATCACAAAATTGGGGAGAAAAATGTGCAAAAAAACGAAACAAAAAAACAACACAACATTTTCAGTCTCCTCCTTGTCTGAAGGACAAGTGGATAAACAGGTTAATGTCAAGCCCTGCATGTTTTTTTCTAAAGTCTCATGGAATCAACATTGAACACCACACATTGGCTGCTACTGTAGGCTGAATGATAGAACAGCTATTTCCATGTTAAAATGTTATGGGATGCATTTTCTCCATTGTTTTTGGCTGGTACTGTAGGCCACTCTGGTAGGTCTACATTATGATCAAATAGCCACAGTAGCCTACTTGACCACCGTTAAAACTGTGACTTAAAGTGTGTACAGCCTCAGTGTTCACCGTAAACACGCGCCAGAAGTTGCACAGAATTTTCACAACATTCCAGTTTGCTCAGTGACAACATTTTTTGGAGGGAACATTGATCAACAGTAGTGTCAGTTAGAGAGATACATTTTTGTGGTCTACTATCTCTGAGAGAACATTGATTAACAGCAGTGTTAGTTAAAGACAAACAGTTAAGTGGTCTACTATCTCTATTTCACAAAACAAGCTGAAAAGCACTTTTTGAGAAGCATAATATTCAAAATGGCACCAAGTAGAAGCAGAAAAACAACAGTTAATAATGTTGTGAGAGATTATTCTGTCATTGTATTTGTCAAGCTTGAAACCATGTAAAGATTGCTCTGGGCAGCAAATCTATATATTTTTAAAGCTAGGATCGCTTCGATCCAATCCCCGAATAAGAATCGCAAAGGAAATGACAGACACAAAGAAAGAGAGAGAGAGAGAGAGAGAGAGAGAGAGAGAGAGAGAGAGAGAGAGAGAGAGAGAGAGAGAAAATAAAATGAATGGTCTCACTGCAGCACCTGCCAAAGAATCTGTGCACTTCCCAGCTGTGACCAGGGCAACCCTTTACCCTCTCCTTTGGGGAGGCATGTGATACACCCCAGGGACCCAGGGACTAAGACAAACACACTCACACACAGTTATTCATGCAGAAAGAGAACAAGACACACCCCCAGTCCTCCACAGTTTACACGCACATGCCCTCCCCCACACAGAGAGTACACAAGGAGCAGGAGTAGGGGCGGCAGGGTAGCCTAGTGGTTAGAGCGTTGGACTAGTACCTCCGAGCTGACAAGGTACAAATCTGTCATTCTGCCCCTGAACAGGCAGTTAACCCACTGTTCCTAGGCCGTCATTGAAAATAAGAATTTGTTCTTAACTGACTTGCCTGATTAAATAAAGGTAAAATTAAAAATAAAAGGGGTGTCTCTGACTTTTCTGTCAAGGAATTACACAGGCTTTAATGTAATTAGAGGAGGACTGACGTATGCAGACTTTCTGATTATTACTCTGTGGTCACTCCTGGAGAAAGAAAGCAGTGTTCACATGGCATTTGGCTCTAATGACAACCATCCACCCCTCCTCTCCCACATAATCTCTAATGACAACCATCCACCCCTCCTCTCCCACATAATCTCTAATGACAACCATCCACCCCTCCTCTCCCACATAATCTCTAATGACAACAATCCACCCCTCCTCTCCCACATAATCTCTAATGACAACCATCCACCCCTCCTCTCCCACATAATCTCTAATGACAACCATCCACCCCTCCTCTCCCACATAATCTCTAATGACAACCATCCACCCCTCCTCTCCCACATAATCTCTAATGACAACCATCCACCCCTCCTCTCCCACATAATCTCTAATGACAACAATCCACCCCTCCTCTCCCACATAATCTCTAATGACAACAATCCACCCCTCCTCTCCCACATAATCTCTAATGACAACCATCCACCCTCCTCTCCCACATAATCTCTAATGACAACCATCCACCCCTCCTCTCCCACATAATCTCTAATGACAACCATCCACCCCTCCTCTCCCACATAATCTCTAATGACAACCAATCCCCCCTCCTCTCCCACATAATCTCTAATGACAACCATCCACCCTCCTCTCCCACATAATCTCTAATGACAACCATCCACCCCTCCTCTCCCACATAATCTCTAATGACAACCATCCACCCCTCCTCTCCCACATAATCTCTAATGACAACCATCCACCCCTCCTCTCCCACATAATCTCTAATGACAACCATCCACCCCTCCTCTCCCACATAATCTCTAATGACAACAATCCACCCCTCCTCTCCCACATAATCTCTAATGACAACCATCCACCCCTCCTCTCCCACATAATCTCTAATGACAACCATCCACCCCTCCTCTCCCACATAATCTCTAATGACAACCATCCACCCCTCCTCTCCCACATAATCTCTAATGACAACAATCCACCCCCTCCTCTCCCACATAATCTCTAATGACAACCATCCACCCCTCCTCTCCCACATAATCTCTAATGACAACCATCCACCCCTCCTCTCCCACATAATCTCTAATGACAACCATCCACCCCTCCTCTCCCACATAATCTCTAATGACAACCATCCACCCCTCCTCTCCCACATAATCTCTAATGACAACCATCCACCCCTCCTCTCCCACATAATCTCTAATGACAACCATCCACCCCTCCTCTCCCACATAATCTCTAATGACAACAATCCACCCCTCCTCTCCCACATAATCTCTAATGACAACCATCCACCCCTCCTCTCCCACATAATCTCTAATGACAACCATCCACCCCTCCTCTCCCACATAATCTCTAATGACAACAATCCACCCCTCCTCTCCCACATAATCCTTTAATTTCAGTCCACTCAAGGGATGGAGCGATGGTGGGAGGGTTGTTTGGTGTGGAGGGAGGGAGAGAGGAAGTGCTCTTGCATGTGTGAGGTGGTGATGGTGGTGCTGCTGCTGGTGGTGGTGGTGGTGTGTGTGTGTGTGTGTGTGTGTGTGTGTGTGCAGCATGAAATCAACATGATTCCAGGAAGAATTACTGACAAGAGCACCCTTCAATCCCCTTGAATGAACCAATCAACATTAAAACATCATAAAGCCTCTGTTGTCAACAGTGTTGATTGACAGGTGGTTTGATCAGGTTCAAGGGTCAAAGTTCAGATGTCATTAGTCAGAACACATATAGTTGAAGTCGGAAGTTTACATACACTTAGGTTGGAGTCATTAAAACTCATTTTTCAACCACTCCACAAATTTCTTGTCAACAAACTATAGTTTTGGAGCTTCGGTTAGGACATCTACTTTGTGTATGACACAAGTCATTTTTCCAACAATTGTTTACAGACAAATTATTTCACTTATAATTCACTGTATCACAATTTCTGTGGGTCAAAAGTCTACATACACTAAGTTGACTGTGCCTTTAAACAGCTTGAAAAATTCCAGAAAATTATGTCATGGCTTTTAGAAGCTTCTGATAGTCCAATTTGCATCATTTGAGTCAATTGGAGGTGTATCTGTGGATGTATTCCAAGGCCTACCTTCAAACTCAGTGCCTCTTTGCTTGACATGGGAAAATCAAAAGAAAGCAGCCAAGACCTCCACAAGTCTGGTTCATCCTTGGGAGCAATTTCCAAATGCCTGAAGGTACCACATTCACTTGTACAAACAATAGTACGCAACTATAAACACCATGGGACCACGCAGCCGTCATACCGCTCAGGAAGGAGACGCGTCTCCTAGAGATGAAAGTACTTTGGTGCGAAAAGTGCAAATCAATCCCAGAACAACAGCAAAGGACCTTGTGAAGATGCTGGAGGAAACACATACAAAAGTATCTATATCCACAGTAAAACTGTCCTATATCGACATAACTTGAAAGGCCGCTCAGCAAGGAAGAAGCCACTGCTCCAAAACTGCCATAAAAAAGCCAGACTACGGTTTGCAGCTGCACATGGGGACAAAGATCGTACTTTTGGGTGAAATGTTCTCTGGACTGATGAAACAAATATAGAATTGTTTGGCTATAATGACCATCGTTATGTTTTAGAGGAAAAATGGGGAGCCTTGCAAGCCGAAGAACATCATACTAACCGTGAAGCACATGGGTGGCAGCATCATGTTGTGGGGGTGGTTTGCTGCAGGGGGGACTGGTAAACTTCACAAAATTGAAGGCATCACGAGGAAGGAAAATCTCAAGACATCAGTCACAGGAAGTTTAAAGCTTGGTCGCAAATGTGTCTTCCAAATGGACAATGACCCCAAGCATGCTTCCAAAGTTGTGCAAAATGGCTTAAGGACAACAAAGTCAAGGTATTGGAGTGTGGCCATCACAAATCCCTGACCTCAATCCTATAGAACATTTGAGGGCAGAACTGAAACAGCGCTTGCGAGCAAGGAGACTTACAAACCTGACTCAGTTACACCAGCTCTGTCAGGAGGAATGGGCCAAAATGGGCCAACTTATTGTGGGAAGCTTGTGGAAGGCTACCAGAAACGTTTGACCCAAGTTCAACAATTTAAAGGCAATGCTATCAACTACTAATTGAGTGTATGTACACTTCTGACCCACTGGGAATGTGATGAAAGAAATAAAAGCTGAAATAAATAATTCTCTCTACTATTATTCTGACATTTCACATTCTTAAAATAAAGTGGTGATCCTAACTGACATAATACAGGGATTTTTTTAAATGATTAAAAGTCAGGAATTGTGAAAAACTGAGTTTAAATGTATTTGGCTAAGGTTTATGTAAACTTCCGACTTCAACTGTATGAAACCCTCATTAGAATTCCCTGCCACGACAGCGGAACTTTCTAGATAATTTCCCCTCACGTGCAACAGCATGCAGGACATGCACATCCCCTGGGCAGCCAGGTGCAATAATAAGCAGAGAAATACAGCCCCAGAGGTCGCTCAGGGGTGAAGTCAACCCTAGGTACAGATCTAGGAGCAGCTTCCCCTCCCTAACCTTAATCATTAGTGGGGGGAAATGCAAAACTGACCCAATATGGGCAGGTAGTCAGACAAAGTTCAACCTATAGACAAGATGTCAATTGTGATTAATACCAACCCAAGCTACCCATCTACAAACAGTGCCTTAGGAAAGTATTCAGACCCCTTGACTTTTTCCACATTCTGTTACGTTACAGCCTTATTTTAAAATTGATTAAATAAAATATATATTTTTGCACATTTATCAAAAATTCAAAACAGAAATACCTTATTTATATATAGTGGGAAGAACAAGTATTTGATACACTGCCGATTTTGCAGGTTTTCCTACTTACAAGGCATGTAGAGGTCTGTAATAGGTGTATCATAGGTACACTTCAACTGTGAGAGATGGAATCTAAAACAAAAATCCAGGAAATCACATTGTATGATTTTTAAGTAATTAATTTGCAGCTACACAGAGACGACATTACAACCAAAAACCCGATGGGGATTTTGACAGAGCTCTAGAGTTCCTCTGTGGGGGTGGGAGAATCTTCCAGAAGGACAACCATCTCTGCAGCACTCCACCAATCAGGCCTTATGGTAGAGTGGTCAGACAGAAGCCACTCCTAAGTAAAAGACACATGACAGCCCGCTTGGAGTTTGCCAAAAGGCACCTACGGACTCTCAGACCATGAGAAAAAAGATTCTATGCTTTGACAAAACCAAGATTGAACTATTTGGCCTGAATACCATAATGCTTATGTCTGGAGGAAACCTGGCACCATCCCTATGGTGAAACATGGTGCTGGCAGCATCAGGCTGTGGGGATGTTTTTCAGCGGCAGGGACTGGGAGACTAGTCAGGATTGAGGCAAAGATGAACGTAGCAAAGTACAGAGAGATCCTTGATGAAAACCTGCTCCTGAGTGCTCAGGACCTCAGACTAGGAGAAGGTTCACCTTCCAACAGGACAAAGACTCTAAGCACACAGCCAAGACAACACAGGAGTGGCTTCGGGACAAGTCTCTGAATGTCCTTGAGTGGCCCAGCTAAAGCCCAGACTTGAACCTGTTCAAACATCTCTGGAGAAAACTAAAAATAGCTGTGCTTGAGAGGATCTGCAGAGAAGAATGGAATAAACTCCCAAATAAAGGTGTGCCAAGCTTGTAGCATCATACCCAAGAAGACTCAATGCTGTAATCGCTGCCAAAGGTGCTTCAACAAAGTACTGAGTAAAGGGTCTGAATTCTTATGTAAATGTGACATTTCAGATTTTATATTGAATAAATTAGCAAACATTTCTAAAAACTTGTTTTTGTTTTGTCATTATCGGGTATTGTGTGTAGATTTATGAGATCATAAAAATATATAAATGCATTTTTGAATGATTCTGTAACGTAACAAAATGTGGAAAAAGTCAAGGGGTCTGAATACTTTCCGAAGGCACTGTATCTATTATAGGCCTTGATGAAATCTAGGTTGTATCTTTTCTAAATTTGTGCTTACAACTGAGAGAAAAAAAAATCTGTTTGGTCCCTCTACATTGAAATCAGCTTAGCAGAGTAAACATTCAATGTGTTAACTTACTGCGTAAATGGCTGGGGCAGCGATCGATGGAAGCTTTTGAAACACACGATCACAAGACAGAGCCGACAACAGCAAGGCAAGCAGTTTGGAGAGCAGTGCGGAAACCCGAGACAAACTTACCTGTCTGTCTGTCTGTCTCTCAGCTCAGTTTCCACCTCATTTTGTGGACAGTGTCTCTTGAGAGCCAGGTCTGGCTATGGTGGCCTTTTTCAATAGGAAGGCTATGCTCACTGAGTCTGTACATAGTCAAAGATTTACATCATTTGGGGTCAGTCCCAGTGGTCAGGTATGCTGCCACTGTGTACTCTCTGTTTTAGGCCAAATAGCATTCTAGTTTGCGTTTTTTGATCATTTCTTTCCAATGTGTCAAGTAATTATCTTTTTTATTTCCTCATGATTTGGTTGGGTCTAACTGTGCTGCTGTCCTAGGGCTCTGTGGATTCTGTTTGTGAACAGAGCCCCAGGACCAGCTCTGCCTTGAAGGCCCTTCTAGCCTTGTCTCTCAGATCGTTTACAGCTTTGTGAAAGTTACCTGTGGCACTGATGTTTAGGCCGAGGTATGTATAATTTGTGCGCTTTAGGGCAACGGTGTCTAGATGGAATTTGAATTTGTGGTCCTGGCAACTGGACCTTTTTTGGAACACCATTATTTTTTGTCTTACTGAGATTTACTGTCAGGGCCCATGTCTGACAGAATCTGTACAGAAGATCTAGGTGCTGCTGTAGGCCCTCCTTTGTTGGGGACAGATGCACCAACTTATCAGAAATCAGTAAACATTTGACTTCAGATTCTAGTAGGGTGAGGCTGGGTGCTGCAGACTGTTCTAGTGCCCTCACCAATTTGTTGATATATATATGTTGAAGAGGCTGGGTTTAAGCTGCAACCCTGTCTCACCCCCTGGTCCTGTGGAAAGAAATGTTTGTCTTTTTACCACATCAATTTTAGAATGTCGTATGTTTTTCACCCAACACCACTCCATCATTTTGTATAGCAGGGCATCATTCCAAATTGAGTCAAAATATTTTTTTTAATCAACAAAGCATGATAAGACTTTACCTTTGTTTTGATTTGTTTGTTTGTCAATTAGGGTGTGTAGAGTGAATATGTGGTCTGCAGTATGGTAATTTGGTGAAAAGCCAATTTGACATTTTCTCAGTACATTGTTTTCGCTGAGGAAATGTAAGAGTCTGCTGTTAATGATAATGCAGAGGATTTTCCTAAGGTTGCTGTTCACGTATATCCCACGGTAGTTATTGGGGTCAGATTTGTCTCTACTTTTGTAGATTGGGGTGATCAGTCGTTAGTTCCAAATATTGGGGAATATGCCAGAGCTGATAATGATGTTAAAGTATAGCCAATTGGAATTTGGGGTCTGTATATTTCCAATATTTCATTTTGGATACCATCAACCCCGCCCATCTCAATGTTATTGAGAGCAGTAGCAAAATGTTTGCAGTTCTCCATGGCTAATGTTAAATCTTTTAAAAACTGCAGTAGAAAGGATGATTTACACATAACGAACAGCTCTCTCTCTCTGTCTATCTATCCCCTCTCCCACCACTCTCTCTGTCTATCTATCCCCTCTCCCCACCACTGTCCCTGTCTATCTATCCCCTCTCCCCACCACTCTCTCTGTCTATCTATCTGCTCTCCCCACCACTCTCTCTGTCTATCTATCTCCTCTCCCCACCACTCTCTCTGTCTATCTATCCCCTCTCCCCACCACTGTCCCTGTCTATCTATCCCCTCTCCCCACCACTGTCTCTGTCTATCTATCCCCTCTCCCCACCACTCTCTCTGTCTATCTATCTGCTCTCCCCACCACTCTCTCTGTCTATCTATCCCCTCTCCCACCACTCTCTCTGTCTATCTATCCCCTCTCCCCACCACTGTCCCTGTCTATCTATCCCCTCTCCCCACCACTCTCTCTGTCTATCTATCTGCTCTCCCCACCACTCTCTCTGTCTATCTATCTCCTCTCCCCACCACTCTCTCTGTCTATCTATCTGCTCTCTCCACCACTCTCTCTGTCTATCTATCTGCTCTCCCCACCACTCTCTCTGTCTATCTATCTCCTCTCCCCACCACTCTCTCTGTCTATCTATCTGCTCTCCCCGCCACTCTCTCTGTCTATCTATCCCCTCTCCCCACCACTCTCACTGTCTATCTATCTGCTCTCTCCACCACTCTCTCTGTCTATCTATCTGCTCTCCCCACCACTCTCTCTGTCTATCTATCTGCTCTCCCCACCACTCTCTCTGTCTATCTATCCCCTCTCCCCACCACTCTCTCTGTATATCTATCCGCTCTCCCCACCACTCTCTCTCTTCCCCTATCTCCTCTCCCCACCACTCTCTCTTTCTATCCATCTCCTCTCCCCACCACTCTCTCTTTCTATCCATCTCCTCTCCCCACCACTCTCTCTTTCTATCTATCCCCTCTCCCCACCACTCTCTCTTTCTATCTATCCCCTCTTCCCACCACTCTCTCTCTCTCCCCTATCTCCTCTCCCCACCACTCCCTCTTTCTATCCATCCGCTCTCCCCACCACTCTCTCCCCCATCTCCTCTCCCCACCACTCTCTATCTTTCTATCTATCCCCTCTTCCCACCACTCTCTCTCTCCCCCTATCCCTCGTCCCACCACTCTCTCTCTCCCCTATCTCCTCTCCCCACCACTCCCTCTTTCTATCCATCCGCTCTCCCCACCACTCTCTCCCCCATCTCCTCTCCCCACCACTCTCTATCTTTCTATCTATCCCCTCTTCCCACCACTCTCTCTCTCCCCCTATCCCCTCTCCCCACCACTCTCTATCTTTCTATCTATCTCCTCTCCCCACCACTTTGTCACTTTCTATATATCCCCTCTCCCCACCACTCTCTCTCTCCCCCTATCTATCTCCTTTCCCCACCACTCTCTCTCCCCTATCTATCTCCTCTCCCCACCACTCTCTCTCCCCCTATCTATCTCCTCTCCCCACCACTCTCTCTCCCCTATCTATCTCCTCTCCCCACTACTCTCTCTTTCTATCTATCCCCTCTCCTCACCACTCTCTCTTCCCCTATCTATCTCCTCTCCCCACCACCCCGCCATTACAGTACCCCCCATGATCTCCTTTCCCCACCACTCTCTCTCCCCTATCTATCTCCTCTCCCCACCACTCTCTCTCCCCTATCTATCTCCTTTTCCCACCACTCTCTCTCCCCTATCTATCTCCTCTCCCCACCACTCTCTCTCCCCCTATCTATCTCCTCTCCTCACCACTCTCTATCCCCCTATCTATCTCCTCCCCTCACCCTCTATCCCCCTATCTATCTCCTCCCCTCACCACTCTCTCTCCCCTATCTATCTCCTTTTCCCACCACTCTTTCTTCCCCTATCTATCTCATTTTCCCACCACTCTCTCTCCCCCTATCTATCTCCTTTTCCCACCACTCTCTCTCCCCCTATCTATCTCCTCTCCCCACCACTCTCTCTCCCCTATCTATCTCCTTTTCCCACCACTCTCTCTCCCCCTATCTATCTCCTCTCCCCACCACTCTCTCTCCCCTATCTATCTCCTCTCCTCACCACTCTCTATCCCCCTATCTATCTCCTCCCCTCACCACTCTCTATCCCCCTATCTATCTCCTCCCCTCACCACTCTCTCTCCCCTATCTATCTCCTTTTCCCACCACTCTTTCTTCCCCTATCTATCTCATTTTCCCACCACTCTCTCTCCCCCTATCTATCTCCTTTTCCCACCACTCTCTCTCCCCTATCTATCTCCTTTTCCCACCACTCTCTCCCCCTATCTATCTCCTCTCCTCACCACTCTCTATCCCCCTATCTATCTCCTCCCCTCACCACTCTCTATCCCCCTATCTATCTCCTCCCCTCACCACTCTCTCTCCCCTATCTATCTCCTTTTCCCACCACTCTTTCTCCCCCTATCTATCTCCTCTCCCACCACTCTCTCTCCCCATCTATCTCCTCTCCCACCACTCTCTCTCCCCTATCAATCTACTCTCCCCACCACTCTCTCTCCCCCGCTCCCCATCTATCTCCTCTCCCCACCATTTCCTCTCTATCTATCTCCTCTACCCCACCACTCTCTCTCCCCCACTCTCTCTCCCCTATCTATCTCCTCTCCCCACCACCCCGCCATTACAGTACCCCCCATTACAGTATTCCCTTTTCCCACCACTCTCTCTCTATCCCCTCTCCCACCTCTCTCTCTCCCCTATCTATCTATCTATCTATCTATCTATCTATCTATCCCATCCCCACTCTAAAGTGTATTCCTCAAAAGTTATCCTCCCTATAGCGCCTGGTAGCCATGAGCGAATCAGAAAGCAAATGTTTGTTTAATGTTAATGACAGCCAGCTGCTCGGTCCGGCACCTTTCAGAATGACTGTGGGTCTCATTTGTGGGCTAATATAAGAGACAGACACACAATGTTGTTGTCCCAAATTGCACCCTATTGCCTACATAGTGCCATTAGGGTGCCATTTGGGACACAGGCAATGGCTTCAGAAGATGCCACTGTACCGCATCAATACCAACAATACAATACAAGCAACAGTGTTCCAATAATAACATGCACAAATAAAAATGTGAAATTAATTTAAATCAAAAAGCCAGTGACAATATTGTCTTTTCAAACATATCCCTGCTTATTGTTTTTTCCCCCTTATTTAACAGCAAATTGCCAACAGCGATTCCGGTCAAGCTCAATCGCACGTTACATTCTAAACGCCTCCTGAACAAACAGCCTTTTCTTACAGTGTGCATCCCAAATGGCACCTTACTCCCTATATAGTGCACTACTTTTGACCAGTGTCCTATGTAGGGATAGAGTGCCGTTTAAGACGAAGAAAGAATGTTTGAACTCAAATTCAGAATTTCCTTAAGTCCACACGATTAGCCTTTGACTAGGTCTACACAACAGGCCAGTCGGGGCCAGGGACGCTGATAACAGCAATATAGTCTCTCTTGCTAGATAACAATCTAATTTTCTCAATTACTCCCTCACAAGAACAACAAAAAGAGAGGGGGAAAATGCAATCAACTCAAAACAGATACAATGTGCCCTGTGGAGAAACTGCTAGGGCAATTCTAAATACTATAGTCACACACATAACCTGTTATAATGTACTGGACCCTAAACAGCACCTGTTGTAGTGATGTGAAATGACACCTTATTCCACTTACAGTACATAGGCATTAGGGTGACATTTGGGACGCAAAATCAGTAAAGGGTCTGTAATTATAAGCTGCACTTTCATAAATACAAACACACAAACATTTCAACTGCTCATCTTTTGGAAAACCACCCGGAGAAAATAGCTGTGAATTTATGGACCAAAGTACAACATTTTTGATTTATATATAAATGAATATAAAAATGAATAAATAATCAAATACCACATTCTCACAATGAAAAATAAATGTTTTTTTTTATATACATCGTGAAATATACCATTTTATTTTTAAATGATTCAAGAATGTCACGTTCTGACCTTAGCTCTTTTATTATGTCTTTGTTTTAGTTTGGTCAGGGCGTGAGTTGGGTGGGTTGTCTATGTTCTGTTTTCTATGTTGTGTTTGCGTTTGGCCTGGTATGGTTCTCAATCAGAGGCAGGTGTCGTTATTTGTCTCTGATTGAGAATCATACTTAGGTAGCTTTTTCCCCACTTGTGTTTCGTGGGTGTTTATTTCCTGTTCTGTGTTTTATTTCACCATTCGGGACTGTTCGTTTGTCGTTTTATTGTTTTTGTTTCAGTGTTCACTATTCGTATTAAAAATCAAGATGGACACTTACCACGCTGCGCTTTGGTCCTCTCCTTCATACGACGACCGTTACAAAGAATAAGTGCTGCATTATTGTGAAATATTTTTTCATTGTCACTTTTCAAAATAATGTTACCATATTTAATTGAATAATCATACATAGTATTTCCCAGTGGCTTTTTCATTAGAACATTTCATAATGACACCTTATCACAGTATGTATTTCTAGATTTCATGGCCTTTTTCACTTCATGGCCTTTTTCACTTCATGGCCTTTTTCACTTCATGACCTTTTTCACTTCATGTGTCACGTTCTGACCTTAGTTCCCTTGCTATGTCTTTGTTTTAGTATGGTCAGGGCGTGAGTTGGGTGGGTTGTCTATGTTCTTTTTTCTATGTTGTGGTTTTGTGTTTGGCATGGTTTGGTTCTCAATCAGAGGCAGGTGTTGTTCGTTGTCTCTGATTGAGAATCATACTTAGGTAGCCTTTTCCCACCTGTGTTTTGTGGGTGATTTTTTCCTGTTTAGTGTTTTTTTCATTCACCTTACGGGACTGTTCGTTTGTCGTTTGTTGTTTTGTTCAGTGTTCAGTTATTTTATAGAAAATATGAACACTTACCACGCCGCGCTTTGGTCCTCACCTTTTTCCACCACAGACGATCGTTACATCATGGCCTTTTTCACTTCATGGCAACTCTTTCCATAATCGCAATATGTCAATCAATGCAAGTGGGCAAGGTCAAGTAGGTAGGTCATTGGTTCAAAGCCCTTGAACAAAATTGCAAGGAAAAAGTAGTGGCCTTGTGTTTTAGATGATTGTCCTGCTGAAAGGTGAATTTGTCTTCCAGTGTCTTTTGGAAATCAGAATGAACCAGGTTTTCCTCTAGAGTTTTGCCTGTGCCTAGTCCTTGCCAATGACAAGCATACCCATAACATGGTGCAGTCATCACCATGCTTGAAAATATGAAGAGTGGTGTACAGTGATATATTGTGTTGGATTAGCCCAAACATAATGCTTTGCATTTAGGACATTAAGCAAATTTCATTGCCACATCTTTTGCAGTTTTACTTTAGCGCCTTATTGCAAACAGGATGCATGTTTAGGACACTTTCTTTGGGGGGGGGTCACCCCCTTTTTCTCCCAATTTCAATCTTGTCTCATCTCTGCAACTCCCCAATGGGCTCGGGAATGGTGAAGTCATGCATCCTCCGAAACATGACGTGCCAAACCGCACTCCTTAACACCTGCCTGCTTAACCTGGATGCCTGCTGCACCAATGTGTCGGAGGAAACGACCGTGGTTAGCTTGCAGGCACCTGGCCCGCCACAAGGAGTCACTAGAGCACGATGAGCCAAGTAAAGCACCCCCAGCCAATCCCGCCCCTAAACCGGACAACGCTGGGTCAATTGTGCGCAGCCCTATGGGACTCCCGGTCACGGCCGGGATCAAACCCAGATCTGTAGTGACTCGGGAGGCCCTGTCTTGGAATATTTTTTACTCTGTACATGTTTCCTTCTTTTTACTCTGTCATTTAGGTTAGTATTGTGGAGTAACTACAGCATTGTTGATGTATCCTCAGTTTTCTCCAATGACAGTCATTAAACTCCGTAACTGTTAAAAAATATATAATAACAAAAAATATAGTGCCTAAAGTCAAAGATATCGCTGAAGTCGATCTCGGGTTGCCCTATTTTGGATGTAGGTACTCTGTTCAACAATGGATGAAAACCACAAACCTATATCAGAGCGTTGGACCAATGACCTACAGTCGTTTCCAAAAGTTTTGAGAATGACACAAATATTTCACAAAGTCTGCTGCCTCAGTTTGTAGAATGGCAATTTGCATATACTCCAGAATGTTATGAAGAGTGATCAGATGAATTGCAATTAATTGCAAAGTCCCTATTTGCCATGCAAATGAACTGAATCCCAAAAAACATTTCCACAGCACTTTCAGCCCTGCCACAAAAGGACCAGCTGACATCATGTCAGTGATTCTTGAGTTAACACAGGTGTGAGTGGTGACGAGGACAAGGCTGGAGATCACTCTGTCATGCTGATTGAGTTTAAATAACAGACTGGACGCTTCAAAAGCAGGGTGGTGCTTGGAATCATTGTTTTTCCTCTGTCAATCATAGTTACCTGCAAGGAAACACGTGCCGTCATCATTGCTTTGCACAAAAAGGATATTGCTGCCAGTAAGATTGCACCTAAATTAACCATTTATCGGATCATTAAGAACTTCAAGGAGAGAGGTTCAATTGTTGTGAAGAAGGCTTCTGTCTCCTAAAGTTGATTCAGCTGCAGAATCGGGGCACCAGCAGTACAGAGCTTGCTCAGGAATGGCAGCAGGCAGGTGAGAGTCCATCTGCACGCACAGTGAGGCGAAGACTTTTGGAGGATGGTCTGGTGTCAAGAAGGGCAGCAAAGAAGCCACTTCTCTCCAGGAAAAACATCAGGCACAGACTGATATTCTGCAAAAGGTACAGGGATTGGACTGCTGAGGACTGGGGTAAAGTCATTTTCTCTGATGAATCCCCTTTCCGATTGTTTGGGGCATCCGTAAAAAAGCTTGTCCGGAGAAGACAAGGTGAGCACTACCATCAGTCCTGTGTCATGCCAACAGTAAAGCATCCTGAGACCATTCATGTGTGGGGTTGCTTCTCAGCCAAGGGAGTGGGCTCACTCACAATGTTGCCTAAGAACACAGCCATGAATAAAGAATGGTACCAACACATCCTCCGAGAGCAACTTCTGCTAACCATCCAGGAACAGTTTGGTGACGAACAATGCCTTTTCCAGCATGATAGAGCACCTTGCCATAAGGCAAAAGTGATAACTAAGTGGCTCGGGGAACAAAACATCGATATTTTGGGTCCATGGCCAGGAAACTCCCCAGACCTTAATCCCATTGAGAACTTGTGGTCAATCCTCAAGAAGCGGGTGGACAAACAAAAACCCACAAATTCTGACATGCTCCAAGCATTGATTATGTGAGAATGGGCTGCCATCAGTCAGGACGTGGCCCAGAAGTTAATTGACAACATGCCAGAGGGGATTGCAGAGGTCACTGCAAATATTGACTCTTTGCATCAACTTCATGTAATTGTCAATAAAAGCCTTTGACACTTATGGAATGCTTGTAATTATACTTCAGTATTCCATAGTAACATCTGACAAAAATATCTAAAGACACTGAAGCAGCAAACGTTGTGGAAATTAATATTTGTGTCATTCTCAAAACTTGTACTTGCCCACTTGCATTGATTGACATATCTCTTGCGATTATGGAACTAGTGGCCATGAAATGAAAAATGCCATGAAAAGCAAAAAGACATGAAATTCAGAAGGCGCCATTATGAAATTATAAATGTTCTAATGAAAAAAGCCATTGGGAAATACAACTATTATTATGAAATTAAATATGTAAAAAACAGTAAGTGACATTATGAAAAAATATTTCATAATAATGCAGCACATATTCTTAAATAATTTAAAAATATTATTTATTAATTATATATTAATGTATTTATATTTAGTACTTTGGTCCTCCATATGAAGTAGCCAATTAAATGCCTACTAGAGTATTCTGTATGAATTACACTTTATTTGAATTAATTAATGACATTTTATTTTAGTGTCAAATTGCCAACTGGCCACCCATCCATTTATGGGATTAATTGACACATAAGCAAACATTACAATAATTCACTATGGTAATTAAATGATAATTCTGTTTGTAACCTATTAATTGACTATTGGTTAATGTGGATTGTTTTCCCCAAACAAAGACTGGTAATAGATCACTAATACACTACTTAAAAATAATAAATCAAATAAAAGACTTGGTACAGCACCATTTGATTTAATAGTCAGAATTCCTCATTGAGGGAAATACAATTGAAAGCTGCTGATTCTAACATCAGTAAATGGAATTGCCCCAGCAGTTATCATACAGTATTAGAATTGAAAGGAAGCTAATTTATTCCTCTTGAATAGGTTGTCTCTTATTATTGGTTGAGATCTCCTCCAGGACCTGTATTCATAAAGTGTCTCAGGGTGGGAGTGCTGATCCTAAAATGGCCACTTTCATCATGATAAAAATACATTTTAAAATTATACAAAGCATGTTAAACATCCTTACTCCCAATTACATTTCTATGTGAGAATTGCCAGAACAATCTGAGATACCCAAAATATTTGGGGGGCTGTCCGGGTATGGAATCACCTTAGTGCACTGTGTAGGGAATAGAGTGCCATTTGGGACATAGACCGTGCCAGCCTCAATTCACAGCGGTTTCTCCCCAGCATCTCTTCCTACTTACCTTCCTCTCTCATGACAAGAGTTGACCTCTCAGGGGTCAAGGCTACAGCGGCTAATGGACGAGAGATGTTTAAATTATATATGGCATGTACATGTGAGACCCCTTCGGGAAGAGCGTCAGAGAGAGCTGGTTTGAATTTGCAGGTTTAAATAGTTTCAGACAAGAGAGAGTGTTAGATGTGCTGGCAAACTGTACAAAATCGAACCATCAAAGATTCTCTATCCTGCCTAACAAATTATTCTGACATTCGATTCTTAGGATGATTTTAGAAAAGTGTGAATGTGTGACTATTACAGCCACAAAGTACAGCCACACAGTACAGCCACAAAATGTGAGAGAGCAAAAATAAAAATGTTTCTTAGATTTCTAGATACCTCAGAGCGGTTTGAAGTGCCACTACAACACTTATTATTCTTTAAATATTTTAATTCTCATAATTTAGAAATCTCTCAGCTTTTATTTTATTTGTTAAGAACTTTGAAATTCCTTCCTCTGTAAGAAATGTGCTTTACAAATAAAATAATTTGAATTAAACCCAATATTCTGGAAATTGAAACAAAAATACTTATTATAAATACTTACACATATACTGTATATATCGAACATATCAAGACCACATACTGTTGCACCATGGGGGCTCCTGCAAAGTGTGTAGAAATGTGACATCACACAGCATTCGTTCCTCTCAGAAGCACAGGGCCAGTCTATAGCTGTAATGTGGATTATCTTTCAAACACAAGTAATGTTACTGTACATGAGGCCAGTGGTATCACATGACTAAAATGGCTTCTTACAAAAAATAAATACATGAATATCTGGTTTACACAAGCAGGATCAAATACTTCTTAACACCTGCACGCTTAACCCGGAAACCAGATACGGAAGTTGAATTTTTTTTAAATCCAAGACTGGGAGCTTCTAATGAGCAGCAACACACACCAGCTGCCTTGTCACTCAGACATTTAAGATGAAATATTTTTACATGAATGACAACACAAGGAGTTGAATCGCTGTAAGAGGGAGAGGAGTGAGACGAATAAAATCACAAGTCGCATCCCAAACATCACCCTATTCCCTACATAACGATTGACATAATGTGTTACTGTTGACTAGAACTGTATTCTAAAGTGGTGCACTATGTAGGGAATAGGGTTCCATTTGGGTCCCAGCCCCACATCTCCCCATATTCCTCCTGAGTGGGGCTAATGAAGGGATTTAGATTCTGTGCGTCTCCCCCATCTGTGACGTCTCACTCCTGTTTCATCCTCTCCTGTTGTTAGCCCAAGCCTCTAACCCCCCTCTAACCCCCCCCCCGGAAAGTCACCACACATTCACCCCACAGTTCCAATCCAGAAGATATAGATTTCAAATCAATAGCGATCATTCACACTGCAGGTGAAAACAATGCTGGATGGGTTTGCCTTGTAAGACGAGATGCACATATTAATACAATTTTCCTAAAAGGTATCCTGGCTAACCTGTAAACATTGAAAGTCCCTGAGCTCTTCAGTAAGGCCATTCTACCGCCAATGTTTGTCTATGAAGATTGCATGGCGGTGTGCTAGATTGTATATATCTGTCAGAAACGGGTGTGGCGGACATGGCCTAATCCACTCATTTGAAGGGGTGTCCACATACACTATATACTGTATACAAAAGTATGTACATAGACTGAGTTGTGCTTACATTACGGTGAATACGTATAGATTTATGTACACGGATACTCGGTTATGCACAGTGAATACATATAGATTTAAGTATGTACACGGATACTCCGTTATGCACAGTGAACACATATAGATTTAAGTATGTACACGGATACTCCGTTATGCACAGTGAACACATATAGATTTAAGTATGTACACGGATACTCAGTTATGTACAGTGAACACATATAGATTTAAGTAAGTACACGGATACTCAGTTATGCACAGTGAACACATATAGATTTAAGTATGTAAACGGATACTCAGTTATGTACAGTGAACACATAGATTTATGTGCATGGATACTCAGTTATGCACAGTGAACACATATAGATTTAAGTATGTACACGGATACTCAGTTATGCACAGTGAACACATATAGATTTATGTATGTACATGGATACTCAGTTATGCACAGTGAACACATATAGATTTAAGTATGTACACGGATACTCAGTTACGCACAGTGAACACATATAGATTTATGTATGTACATGGATACTCAGTTATGCACGGTGAACACATATAGATTTATGTACACGGATACTCAGTTATGCACGGTGAACACATAGATTTATGTACACGGATACTCAGTTATGCACGGTGAACACATATATATTTATGTACATGGATACACTGTTATGCACGGTGAACACATATAGATTTATGTATGTACACGGATACTCAGTTATGCACAGTGAACATATATAGATTTAAGTATGTACACGGATACTCAGTTATGCACAGTGAACACATCGATTTATGTATGTACACGGATACTCAGTTATGCACAGTGAACACATCGATTTATGTATGTACACGGATACTCAGTTATGCATGGTGAACACATAGATTTATGTACACGGATACTCAGTTATGCACGGTGAACACATATAGATTTATTTATGTACATGGATACTCAGTTATGCACGGTGAACACATATAGATTTATGTACACGGATACTCAGTTATGCACGGTGAACACATATAGATTTATGTACACGGATACTCAGTTATGCACGGTGAACACATATAGATTTATGTATGTACACGGATACTCAGTTATGCACGGTGAACACATATAGATTTATGTACACGGATACTCAGTTATGCACGGTGAACACATAGATTTATGTACACCGCTACTCAGTTATGCACGGTGAACACATATAGATTTATGTATGTACACGGATACTCAGTTATGCACAGTGAACATATATAGATTTAAGTATGTACACGGATACTCAGTTATGCACAGTGAACACATCGATTTATGTATGTACACGGATACTCAGTTATGCACAGTGAACACATATAGATTTATGTATGTTCATGGATACTCAGTTATGTACAGTGAACACATATAGATTTAAGTATGTTCATGGATACTCAGTTATGCACAGTGAACACATATAGATTTAAGTATGTTCATGGATACTCAGTTATGTACAGTGAACACATATAGATTTATGTATGTACACGGATACTCAGTTATGCACAGTGAATACATATAGATTTAAGTATGTTCATGGATACTCAGTTATGCACAGTGAACACATATAGATTTAAGTATGTTCATGGATACTCAGTTATGCACAGTGAACACATATAGATTTAAGTATGTTCATGGATACTCAGTTATGCACAGTGAACACATATAGATTTAAGTATGTACACGGATACTCAGTTACGCACAGTGAACACATATAGATTTAAGTATGTTCATGGATACTCAGTTATGCACAGTGAACACATATAGATTTAAGTATGTACACGGATACTCAGTTATGCATGGTGAACACATATAGATTTAAGTATGTTCATGGATACTCAGTTATGCGCAGTGAACACATATAGATTTAAGTATGTTCATGGATACTCAGTTATGCACAGTGAACACATATAGATTTAAGTATGTTCATGGATACTCAGTTATGCACAGTGAACACATATAGATGTAAGTATGTTCATGGATACTCAGTTATGCATGGTGAACAAGAGAACAACAGACAACAGCAGACAGCAGCTTTACCTTCCTCTGTCCCTACAGCGAGTTTTTACCCAGGGGTCCCTAATGATGGTCCTTGTGACAATGAGCTAGCAGCATTACCATGGTGTCTGACTCTGTAGCTCCATGTCTGAACCACAGTACATCTCTTGTATTCCAAATGGCACCCTATTCTCTACATAGGGCTCTGGTCAAACGTAGTGCACTAAATAGGGAATAGGGTGCCATTTGGAACACAAGATATGTATTGTGGTTCAGACATGAAGCCTCTGTGTTCCTACTAGAAGATGGCTGCTCAGCACACAGCGGTGCTGCCGACTGCTGAGCAGCTCAGACCAGAAAACCCTCAATCCACTGGCTACATCCTCATTCTCTCGGCTAACACTTTGCACCACAGGCCAGACAGCACCTCTTAGCTGTACTAAGAGGTGTTAGGGGAGTTTGGACATGATCGCCATATCCAGCCCCAGCAGCATCCAGCCCTATCCCCAGCAGCACCCAGCCCTTCCCCAGCAGCATCCAGCGCTATTCCCAGAAGCATCCAACCCTATCCCCAGCAGCATCCAGCCCCGGCAGCATCCACCCCTCCCCAGCAGCATCCAGCCCCTCCCCAGCAGCATCCAGCCCTATTCCCAGCAGCATCCAGCCCTGTCCTCAGCAGCATCCAGCCCTATTCCCAGCAGCACCCAGCCCTATCCCCAGCAGAATCCAGCCCTACCCCAGCAGCATCCAGCCCTATTTCCAGAAGCATCCAGCCCTATTCCCAGCAGCATCCAGCCCTGTCCTCAGCAGCATCCAGCCCCAGCAGCATCCAGCCCTATTCGCAGCAGCATCCATCCTCAGCAGCATCCAGCCCTATTCCCAGCAGCATCCAGCCCTATTCCCAGCAGCATCCAGCCCTATTCCCAGAAGCATCCAGCCCTATTCCCAGCAGCATCCAGCCCTATTCCCAACAGCACCCAGCCCTATGCCCAGCAGCATCCAGCCCTATTTCCAGCAGCATCCAGCCTTGTTCCCAGCAGCATCCAGCCCTATTCCCAGCAGATCCAGCCCTGTCCTCAGCAGCATCCATCCCCAGCAGCATCCAGCCCTATTCCCAGCAGCATCCAGCCCTGTACTCAGCAGCATCCACCCCCAGCAGCATCCAGCCCTATTCCCAGAAGCATCCAGCCCTATTCCCAGCAGCATCCAGCCCTATTCCCAGCAGCATCCAGCCCTATTCTCAGCAGCATCCAGCCCTATTCCCAGCAGCATCCAGCCCTATTCCCAGAAGCATCCAGCCCTATTCCCAGCAGCATCCAGCCCTATTCCCAACAGCATCCAGCCCTACCCCCAGCAGCATCCAGCCCTATTCCCAGCAGCATCCAGCCTTGTGCCCAGCAGCATCCAGCCCTATTCCCAGCAGCATCCAGCCCTGTCCTCAGCAGCATCCATCCCCAGCAGCATCCAGTCCTATTCCCAGCAGCATCTAGCCCTATTCCCAGCAGCATCCAGGCCTATTCGCAGCAGCATCCATCCTCAGCAGCATCCAGCCCTATTCCCAGAAGCATCCAGCCCTATTCCCAGCAGCATCCAGCCCTATTCCCAGCAGCATCCAGCCCTGTCTTCAGCAGCATCCATCCCCAGCAGCATCCAGCCCTATTCCCAGCAGCATCCAGTCCTATTCCCAGCAGCATCCAGCCCTATTCCCAGCAGCATCCAGCATTGTTCCCAGCAGCATCCAGCCCTGTCCTCAGCAGCATCCAGCCCTATTCCCAACAGCATCCAGCCCTAACCCCAGCAGCATCCAGCCCTATTCCCAGCAGCATCCAGCACTGTCCTCAGCAGCATCCATCCCCAGCAGCATCCAGCCCTATTCCCAGCAGCATCCAGCCCTATTCCCAGCAGCATTCAGCCCTGTCCTCAGCAGCATCCAGCCCCAGCAGCATCCAGTCCTATTCCCAGCAGCATCCAGCCCTATTCCCAGCAGCATCCAGCCCTATTCCCAACAGCATCCAGCCCTTTTCCCAGCAGCATCCAGCCCTATTCCCAGTAGCATCCATCCCCAGTAACATCCATCCCCAGCAGCATCCAGCCCTATTCCCAGTAGCATCCATCCCCAGTAACATCCATCCCCAGCAGCATCCAGCCCTATCCCCCAGCAGCATCCAGCCCTATCCCCCAGCAGCATCCAGCCCTATTCCCAGCAGCATCCAGCCCTATTCCCAGCAGCATCCAGCCCTATTCCCAACAGCATCCAGCCCTTTTCCCAGCAGCATCCAGCCCTATTCCCAGTAGCATCCATCCCCAGTAACATCCATCCCCAGCAGCATCCAGCCCTATTCCCAGCAGCATCCAGCCCTATTCCCAGCAGCATCCAGCCCTGTCTTCAGCAGCATCCATCCCCAGCAGCATCCAGCCCTATTCCCAGCAGCATCCAGTCCTATTCCCAGCAGCATCCAGCCCTATTCCCAGCAGCATCCAGCATTGTTCCCAGCAGCATCCAGCCCTGTCCTCAGCAGCATCCAGCCCTATTCCCAACAGCATCCAGCCCTAACCCCAGCAGCATCCAGCCCTATTCCCAGCAGCATCCAGCCCTGTCCTCAGCAGCATCCATCCCCAGCAGCATCCAGCCCTATTCCCAGCAGCATCCAGCCCTATTCCCAGCAGCATTCAGCCCTGTCCTCAGCAGCATCCAGCCCCTGCAGCATCCAGTCCTATTCCCAGCAGCATCCAGCCCTATTCCCAGCAGCATCCAGCCCTATTCCCAACAGCATCCAGCCCTTTTCCCAGCAGCATCCAGCCCTATTCCCAGTAGCATCCATCCCCAGTAACATCCATCCCCAGCAGCATCCAGCCCTATTCCCAGCAGCATCCCGTCCTATTCCCAGCAGCATCCAGCCCTTTTCCCAGCAGCATCCAGCATTGTTCCCAGCAGCATCCAGCCCTGTCCTCAGCAGCATCCAGCCCTATTCCCAACAGCATCCAGCCCTAACCCCAGCAGCATCCAGCCCTATTCCCAGCAGCATCCAGCCCTGTCCTCAGCAGCATCCATACCCAGCAGCATCCAGCCCTATTCCCAGCAGCATTCAGCCCTGTCCTCAGCAGCATCCAGCCCCTGCAGCATCCAGTCCTATTCCCAGCAGCATCCAGCCCTATTCCCAGCAGCATCCAGCCCTATTCCCAACAGCATCCAGCCCTTTTCCCAGCAGCATCCAGCCCTATTCCCAGTAGCATCCATCCCCAGTAACATCCATCCCCAGCAGCATCCAGCCCTATTCCCAGTAGCATCCATCCCCAGTAACATCCATCCCCAGCAGCATCCAGCCCTATCCCCCAGCAGCATCCAGCCCTATCCCCCAGCAGCATCCAGCCCTATCCCCCAGCAGCATCCAGCCCTATCCCCCAGCAGCATCCAGCCCTATTCCCAGCAGCATCCAGCCCTATCCCCCAGCAGCATCCAGCCCTATCCCCCAGCAGCATCCAGCCCTATCCCCCAGCAGCATCCAGCCCTATTCCCAGCAGCATCCAGCCCTATTCCCAGCAGCATCCAGCCCTATTCCCAACAGCATCCAGCCCTTTTCCCAGCAGCATCCAGCCCTATTCCCAGTAGCATCCATCCCCAGTAACATCCATCCCCAGCAGCATCCAGCCCTATTCCCAGCAGCATCCAGCCCTATTCCCAGCAGCATCCAGCCCTGTCTTCAGCAGCATCCATCCCCAGCAGCATCCAGCCCTATTCCCAGCAGCATCCAGTCCTATTCCCAGCAGCATCCAGCCCTATTCCCAGCAGCATCCAGCATTGTTCCCAGCAGCATCCAGCCCTGTCCTCAGCAGCATCCAGCCCTATCCCAACAGCATCCAGCCCTAACCCCAGCAGCATCCAGCCCTATTCCCAGCAGCATCCAGCCCTGTCCTCAGCAGCATCCATCCCCAGCAGCATCCAGCCCTATTCCCAGCAGCATCCAGCCCTATTCCCAGCAGCATTCAGCCCTGTCCTCAGCAGCATCCAGCCCCCCCAGCATCCAGTCCTATTCCCAGCAGCATCCAGCCCTATTCCCAGCAGCATCCAACCCTATTCCCAGCAGCATCCAGCCCTTTCCCCAGCAGCATCCAGCCCTATTCCCAGTAGCATCCATCCCCAGTAACATCCATCCCCAGCAGCATCCAGCCCTATTCCCAGTAGCATCCATCCCCAGTAACATCCATCCCCAGCAGCATCCAGCCCTATCCCCCAGCAGCATCCAGCCCTATCCCCCAGCAGCATCCAGCCCTATTCCCAGCAGCATCCAGCCCTATTCCCAGCAGCATCCAGCCCTATTCCCAACAGCATCCAGCCCTTTCCCAGCAGCATCCAGCCCTATTCCCAGTAGCATCCATCCAGCATCCATCCC
The DNA here is from genome assembly GCF_034236695.1 of Oncorhynchus nerka. NCBI lineage: Eukaryota > Metazoa > Chordata > Actinopteri > Salmoniformes > Salmonidae > Oncorhynchus > Oncorhynchus nerka. The sequence continues at coordinate 85,981,169 of NC_088399.1, read as the reverse complement.
CAGCAGCATCCAGCCCTATTCCCAGTAGCATCCATCCCCAGTGACATCCATCCCCAGCAGCATCCAGCCCTATCCCCCAGCAGCATCCAGCCCTATCCCCCAGCAGCATCCAGCCCTGTCCTCAGCAGCATCCAGCCCTATCCCCCAGCAGCATCCAGCCCTATTCTCAGCAGCATCCAGCCCTATCCCCCAGCAGCATCCAGCCCTATCCCCCAGCAGCATCCAGCCCTATCCCCCAGCAGCATCCAGCCCTATCCCCCAGCAGCATCCAGCCCTATTCCCCAGCAGCATCCAGCCCTATCCCCCAGCAGCATCCAGCCCTATCCCCCAGCAGCATCCAGCCCTATCCCCCAGCAGCATCCAGCCCTATCCCCCAGCAGCATCCAGCCCTATTCCCAGTAGCATCCATCCCCAGTAACATCCATCCCCAGCAGCATCCAGCCCTATTCCCAGTAGCATCCATCCCCAGTAACATCCATCCCCAGCAGCATCCAGCCCTATCCCCCAGCAGCATCCAGCCCTATCCCCCAGCAGCATCCAGCCCTATCCCCAGCAGCATCCAGCCCTATTCCCAGTAGCATCCATCCCCAGTAACATCCATCCCCAGCAGCATCCAGCCCTATTCCCAGTAGCATCCATCCCCAGTAACATCCATCCCCAGCAGCATCCAGCCCTATCCCCCAGCAGCATCCAGCCCTATCCCCCAGCAGCATCCATCCCTATCCCCCAGCAGCATCCAGCCCTATTCCCAGCAGCATCCATCCCCAGCACCACACCATACCATACAGTCCTACTGTGTGCATAAAACACAGAGACAAAGAGACAGAGACAGAGAGAGTGCATGAGAGAGATTGAGTTTATGCACGCCCATGCATGGAAGTATCTGTGTGTGAGAGACAGAGAAGATGACATAATCAGGAACCCGTAATGTATAGTATTCCATAACACACCCTTCCCTTCGCCACTCAACAAAATGGTGAGTGTAAACAGACCAGAACCATGAAGCTAGCATCTCAAAGCTGTCAAGGACAGCAGTCATCTTCTTGGAAGAATTATAACTATTAAACTGTGACCACTGTCCTAACAGGTGCCACTTTATATAATGTTTTCATACCCTACATTACTCATCTCATATGTATATACTGTACTCTATACCATCTACTGCATCTTGCCATCTTGATGTAATGTATCACTAGCCACTTTAAACAATGCCACTTTATATAATGTTTTCATACCCTACATTACTCATCTCATATGTATATACTGTACTCTATACCATCTACTGCATCTTGCCTATGCCGTTCGGGCATCACTCATTCATATATTTTTATGTACATATTCGTATTCATTCCTTTACACTTGTGTGTATATGGTAGTTGTTGTGAAATTGTTAGGTTATATTACTTGTTAGATATTACTGCATAGTCGGAACTAGATGCACAAGCATTTCGCTACACTCGCATTAACATCTGCTAACCATGTGTATGTGACAAATACATTTGATTTGATTTGATTTAATGTAGGTGTCCATCTATGATGAATAGAATTAAGAAAAGACAGTAATAAAATCAGTGATACTCTCATGCATTCAATTACACTAGATACACTATGTATTCAGTCTCATGCTAATGGTCACTTGTTCTTCTTTTTTCCATGTGTTTTATTCTAAGAAATATATCATTACTAGACAGACCATCGATAGTAAATTGCACTTTTGAACGGTCTGTTGAATATCATGCGGTGGCAGGATTTGTGAGAAAGAAAAGGCTTCCAACTGCTTGTAAATGGTTGTCCTTGGCAAGAATCTTCATCCTGACAGCTGTTGATAACACCAATACACATGCTTCCCTTGTCTTGTTTGTTGTACTTTTTCACTCATAGGAAATAAGTCATTAGCCTGTTAAATCACTCATCCATGACAATATTTATAACTTATTATTTCCAGAGAAATATATGAAAATCCTATATTCTTGATTAGTACATTCTGAATACAAAAACGTTACAATTTGAACTCAATGGGCACTTTTGGCCATTAAACTCATCAATCAGCCAGCCATCCATTCATTCATTCATTCATCTCCAGAAGTAATATCCAACTGACCGATCAACTGACCTCTTGTTTACAGCTCATATTTCAACCAGGGGAGATATGTCAGGAGTATATTTAATCCTATGGGCAGAGGTGGATCCCAGGACGTGCATGCTGTATGCCTTTCGTGACCACTCATCACTGTCCTGCTGCTGTCAGACAGATTATACTGTTGTTTGAACATTTTTCACAGCGGCACGGAAACACCTGTGTCTTTATGCATTTGAAAAAGCAGTGCGCTTCATAGGGAACAGGGTGTAATTCGGGAGTCAGCACGCAACCTATTTTTAGTGTTCTGTGACAGCCTTCCTCCACACTTCAACCTGACTATAGCGTTTATCACCGACATGGGTCTTATAAGTCAGTAAATAAATAGTACAGTAAATAGCTAAATGCTGGCAGCTGTAGAATACAGACTGACAAATCAGTTAAAAGAGGTAATGAGGTTTCTTGAACACTTAAATTAACTCCTGGGTCATTTTAACTGCATCATTCATAACGGAATCAGTCACATCGATCGTTTTGCAAACGTGTTTCCTCAATGAAAATACCTGAGACCATTCACCGCAAACCTCATCAATTAAATCAGCTTGAGTGAGCGCTGCAGTTTTGGACTCTGACTTTCAACCTGCTTCTACATTGACAAGGTAAAGTTATGTTTATATAATATCCTCGATTTCACCTCTCTCGCCTCCTCAAACAATCACTGCTATGCCATGCCCATGCACCCAACCTGGTCTCAGAGTATTTTGTATTATTCTGTACGTAAATCCGAGACACTCCATTTAGTATGATATGTTACTTTTCGTATGGTATGTATTAATTTGTGGATGTCCATCGTCTATTTTGTAGATATGTTACAAATTACAATTTGTATGATATTAATTATGTGAGAAATGGTGGTGTGGAAATCCCATTAAAACAGCTCAATACATTAGAGGTGCTGAAGAGGCTTGTTTTCGGTTGCTTGTACAGTACATTTGTATTGAGAACTTTCTTGGAAGTATATAGTGGCCGTAACGGGAGTAAATGAAGATAGCTGCTCAGCGAAACTCCATAGCTGGTGATCAGCGAACGTATTTTGACGTTAGAATGCTTGCAGAGCTGGTGAATGGGAGTTTGAATAGGAGCTTTTGGGGCGTTAGAGAGGCTCTACCGCACAGATACTCGTTCAGGCTGTTTTGTGATAACCTACCTTGTTCAGTTTATTTCAGATTTAACCATCAGCTAAATCAATCTTGACAGGCTTCTGTACACATTGGTGTAAAGTACTTAAGTAAAAATACTACTTAAGTCATATTTTGGGGTATCTGTACTTTACTTTTGACAACTTTTACTTTTACTTCATTACATTCCTAATGAAAATTATGTACTTTTTACACAATACATTTCCCTGACACCCAAAAGTACTCATTACATTTTGAATGCTTAGCAAGACAGGAAAATTGTCTAATTCACTTGATCAAGAGAACATCCCTGGTCATCCCTACTGCCTCTGATCTAGTGGACTCACTTAACTCATGCTTAGTTTGTAAATGAGTGTTGGAGCATGCCCCTGGCTATGCGTACATTTTTTTTAAACAGGAAAATGGTGCAGTCAAGTATCAAAAGTAAGAGTATAAAACATTTCAAATTCTTTATATTAAGCAAACCAAAGTATATTTAAAACCAAATACTTTTACTCAAGTAGAATTTTACTGGGAGACTTTCATTTGAGTCATTTTCTATTAAGGTATCTATACTTTTACTCAAGTATGACAATTGGGTACTTTTTCCACCACTGCCTGTACTGAGCTGACAAGGTAAAAATATGTCGTTCTGCCCCTGATCAATTAAGGGGAGATCCGCACCTCTCTGATTCAGAGGGGTTGGGTTAAATATGGAAGACACATTTCAGTTGAAGGCATTCAGTTGTACAACTGACTAGGTATCCTCCTTTCCCTAATTGTGACAACAATTACATCCTGCATCACTGCTATAATGACTGGTTTCCGCTAGTTACCACAGCCACAAAGTCAAAATTGGCTATAGCCTAATGTAAAAATTAATGAAAACGGTTAGGCATAAGGGTAGCAGTGTGGTTACGTTAGGGTTAATATTAGGGTTAGTTTTAAAATCACATTGGTCTACAGAGTGGCACAGCGGTCTAAGCCGCGGCATCTCAGTGCTAGAAGCGTCACTACAGATCCTGGTTCGATTCCAGGTTGTATCACAACCCCCCGTGATTGGGAGTCCCGCATCATCCCGTTCAGGTTTGGCCGGGGTAGGCCATCGTTGGAAATAAGAATTTGTTCTTAATTGACTTGCCTAGTTAAATAAAGGTTAAATTAAAAAAGCAGAGATTATGGAATATTGTTATTTGATCACGAGCTTGTTGCACGTGCGCGGCACCTACTCCAACCACCGCAAATTAAGCTAAAACGGCCCTTTTGCTCATGAATTGAGGATGACAAAATGTGTCAACATTTAAAGACAACAAAATGTAATGACAACATCCGATAGTGTATGCTCCTGTGTTAATGCACCAGTAACCTAACGTTGCAGGCGTAAAATAATGCAACAGTAACCTAACGTTGCAGGCGTAACATAATGCAACAGTAACCTAACGTTGCAGGCGAAAAATAATGCAACATCAGACAATATCCAGGCATTATACAAAAATAAAAACAAGTTGTGGAACAATGCGCAGATGTAGGCCTACCAACCATTTCCAAATGGAAGCGCTGCCTGTGAGCGCTGCCTGCCGGGCAGTGTAGGCTACACCCCCTTTAACACACACACGCGCGCGCGCGCGAACAACCAAAGCGATATGAAACGTTTTATCTATCCCTGAAGCCCAAAGCTAAAGCACATGTATGTAGCCTATGCTACCAAGGACATGGGGCAGAGTGGGTGAATGAGTTTACCTCGGTGTCGTAGATTTTGGTGATGAGTGAAAACTTGTAATTCTGTGACTCTCGTATGTGCTGGATGGCCAGTTGGACAGCGGGCTCGATGCCCTGACTAATGCTGCTCATCAGCGCCGACTCGTTCATCGGCATGAGCACCATGATGGGCAACTTCTCATCATCCCCCGAGAACCAGCTGTTGTCCTGACCGTGCCTCGTATAGTCATTGCAGACCTTGGCTAGCACAGGTTGAAACGCCAAGATGGACAGGAGCAGGCATCCCGACAGAGGCGTCATCTCCCATCCGCAGTGCCTTCGCGACGGGGCCATGCTACTGTGGCGTGCAGGACGACCAAATAAGATCCCACCCAGCTCTCACTGCTCAAGCATCGCAAATTCAGGGGCGTCCGAGCCGAGAGGAGAATATAGTAGCCTATTCAAATGGTCCAAACAGTAAAACAGCAACTGTAGCCTAGGTAGGGGGTTCAATAGCAGCGAGCAACCTCGACCCGATCGTAGCCTATCACAGCGAGTTTAAAACAGATTTATTCTCGATGACAGGTTTTCTGTAGGATTATTCCAAGGTTCCAGTTTTGGTGTTGCACCATATATGGAAGAAACGGAGACGCGTTCTGTTGCAGGTGTTATTGGCGTTCTCTCCTCCTGGTCTCCGTGATGCACAAGGTTTCCGCGTTAAAATCTCTCCAACTCAAACACTATCCTCTCAACCTGGTGAAGCAGCGCGAAAATGGCACAAGAACATCACAATTCACAGTCCGTAGGATGCTCAAAAAGCCCAAATAAGACAACTTCAAGATGACAGCGGTCGACCAGAGTCATCCACTCTCGTTGACAGTTGGATACAAATTCACCTCCCGAGTATTTTCACCTTCAAGAGACGGCAGAGTAGCCTAATAGAACATCCGTGCCAGCGCACTACAATATATAACCTATTAAGGTCGAAGATAATCGGGAAATTGTTCTGGAGAGTCTAAATAGAGAATATTCAAAGTAATCTTGATTGCAGCGCGTCCAGAGTGCGCGAGACCAGATAGCGTCGGCGTTCTAACAGCCCGCGCGACAGTCAGTGTGTGTGCTAGCTACAGACGATGCTGCTGCTGCGGCTGCCTTATTGCCTCTGAAAAGGCTTCACTTATTTAGCGCTGTCTGCTGCTACTCAGAGCGCGCACGAGTGGGAGCAGCAAAAGAAATGCGGAAAAAGGAAGACAGAGAGGGAGAGGGAGGGTGGGGGACTCAGAGGAGGGGTGGATGGATGGAGCAAGCTCTTGTGTAAGCATCAGCCCCTGACAGGCAAAGTTGATTTAATGGGCTTTCTGTTTAGCAGAGAGACAGGGTTTCAAACATGCAAGAGGGGTTGTCAAGTGTAGCCGGATACAGTCCTTGCATGGTCGTTGAACACCACTACGGCAGCCTCCACTCTTTTGGGAAAGCTTTCCACTAGATGTTGGAACATTGCTGTATTTCTGTATGGACCTTGCTTTGTGCACAGGGGCATTGTCATGCTGAAACAGGAAAGGGCCTTCCCCAAAGGACAGAATCGTCTAGAATGTCCTTGTGTGCTATATCTTTAATATTTCCCTTCACTGGAACTAAAGGGCCTAGCCTGAACTATGAAAAACAGCCCCAGACCATTATTCCTCCTCCACCAAAACCAAACTTTACAGTTGGCAGTATACATTGGGGCTGGTAGAGTTCTCCTGCCATCATCCAAACCCAGATACTGCCAGATGGTGAAGCGTGAGTCATCACTCCAGAGAACGCGTTCCCACTGCTCCAGAGTCCAATGGTGGCAGGCTTTACATCACTCCAGCCGACACTTGGTGTAACCGATGTGAAATGGCTAGCTAGTTAGCGGTGGTGCGCGCTAATAGCGTCTCAATTGGTGATGTCACTCGCTCTGAGACCTGAAGTAGTTGTTCCCCTTGCCCTGCAAGGCTTTTGTGGCGCGATGGGTAATGATGCTTTGTGGGTGTCTGTTGTCGATGTGTGCAGAGAGTCCCTGGTTCGAGCCCAGGTTAGGGCGAGGAGAGGGACGGAAGCTATACTGTTACATTGATGCTGTTGACCTGGATCACTGGTTGCTGCGGAAAAGAAGGAGGTCAAAATGGGGGTGAGTGTAACCGATGTGAAATGGCTAGCTAGTTAGCTGTGGTGCGCGCTAATAGCGTTTCAATTGCTCTGAGACCTGAAGTAGTGGTTCCCCTTGCTCTGCAAGGGCCGTGGCTTTTGTGAAGCGATGGGTAACGATGCTTCGTGGGTGACTGTTGTTGTTGTGTGCAGAGGGTCCCTGGTTCGAGCCTGGGTCGGGCGAGGGGACGGAAGCTATACTGTTACATTGGCATTGGGCATGGTGATCTTAGGCTTGTTTGCAGCTGCTCCCGACGAACAGTTCTTGTTGAAGTTGCTTCCAGAGGCAGTTTGGAACTCGGTAGTGAGTGTTGCAACTGAGGAGACTTTTTTTTCGCACTTCAGCACTCAGCGGTCCCATTCTGTGAGCTTGTGTGGCCTACCACTTCGCGGCTAAGCCATTGTTGCTCCTAGACATTTCGACTTGACAATTACAGCACTTACAGTTTTTTATTTATTTATTTATTTCACCTTTATTTAACCAGGTAGGCAAGTTGAGAACAAGTTCTCATTTACAATTGCGACCTGGCCAAGATAAAGCAAAGCAGTTCGACACATACAACGACACAGAGTTACACATGGAGTAAAACAAACATACAGTCAATAATACAGTATAAACAAGTCTATATACAATGTGAGCAAATTAGGTGAGAAGGGAGGTAAAGGCAAAAAAGGCCATGGTGGTAAAGTAAATACAATATAGCAAGTAAAACACTGGAATGGTAGTTTTGCAATGGAAGAATGTGCAAAGTAGAAATAAAAATAATGGGGTGCAAAGGAGCAAAATAAATAAATAAATTAAATACAGTTGGGAAAGAGGTAGTTCTTTGGGCTAAATTATAGGTGGGCTATGTACAGGTGCAGTAATCTGTAAGATGCTCTGACAGTTGGTGCTTAAAGCTAGTGAGGGAGATAAGTGTTTCCAGTTTCAGAGATTTTTGTAGTTCGTTCCAGTCATTGGCAGCAGAGAACTGGAAGGAGAGGCGGCCAAAGAAAGAATTGGTTTTGGGGGTGACTAGAGATATACCTGCTGGAGCGTGTGCTACAGGTGGGAGATGCTATGGTGACCAGCGAGCTGAGATAAGGGGGGACTTTACCTAGCAGGGTCTTGTAGATGACATGGAGCCAGTGGGTTTGGCGACGAGTATGAAGCGAGGACCAGCCAACGAGAGCGTACAGGTCGCAATGGTGGGTAGTATATGGGGCTTTGGTGACAAAACGGATTGCACTGTGATAGACTGCATCCAATTTGTTGAGTAGGGTATTGGAGGCTATTTTGTAAATGACATCGCCAAAGTCGAGGATTGGTAGGATGGTCAGTTTTACAAGGGTATGTTTGGCAGCATGAGTGAAGGATGCTTTGTTGCGAAATAGGAAGCCAATTCTAGATGTAACTTTGGATTGGAGATGTTTGATATGGGTCTGGAAGGAGAGTTTACAGTCTAACCAGACACCTAAGTATTTGTAGTTGTCCACGTATTCTAAGTCAGAGCCGTCCAGAGTAGTGATGTTGGACAGGCGGGTAGGTGCAGGTAGCGATCGGTTGAAGAGCATGCATTTAGTTTTACTTGTATTTAAGAGCAATTGGAGGCCACGGAAGGAGAGTTGTATGGCATTGAAGCTTGCCTGGAGGGTTGTTAACACAGTGTCCAAAGAAGGGCCGGAAGTATACAGAATGGTGTCGTCTGCGTAGAGGTGGATCAGAGACTCACCAGCAGCAAGAGCGACCTCATTGATGTATACAGAGAAGAGAGTCGGTCCAAGAATTGAACCCTGTGGCACCCCCATAGAGACTGCCAGAGGTCCGGACAGCAGACCCTCCGATTTGACACACTGAACTCTATCAGAGAAGTAGTTGGTGAACCAGGCGAGGCAATCATTTGAGAAACCAAGGCTGTCGAGTCTGCCGATGAGGATGTGGTGGTTGACAGAGTCGAAAGCCTTGGCCAGATCAATGAATACGGCTGCACAGTAATGTTTCTTATCGATGGCGGTTAAGATATCGTTTAGGACCTTGAGCGTGGCTGAGGTGCACCCATGACCAGCTCTGAAACCAGATTGCATAGCAGAGAAGGTATGGTGAGATTCGAAATGGTCGGTAATCTGTTTGTTGACTTGGCTTTCGAAGACCTTAGAAAGGCATGGTAGGATAGATATAGGTCTGTAGCAGTTTGGGTCAAGAGTGTCCCCCCCTTTGAAGAGGGGGATGATCGCAGCTGCTTTCCTATCTTTGGGAATCTCAGACGACACGAAAGAGAGGTTGAACAGGCTAGTAATAGGGGTGGCAACAATTTCGGCAGATAATTTTAGAAAGAAAGGGTCCAGATTGTCTAGCCCGGCTGATTTGTAGGGGTCCAGATTTTTCAGCTCTTTCAGAACTTCAGCTGAATGGATTTGGGAGAAGGAGAAATGGGGAAGGCTTGGGCGAGTTGCTGTTGGGGGTGCAGTGCTGTTGACCGGGGTAGGAGTAGCCAGGTGGAAAGCATGGCCAGCCGTAGAAAAATGCTTATTGAAATTCTCAATTATGGTGGATTTATCAGTGGTGACAGTGTTTCCTATCTTCAGTGCAGTGGGCAGCTGGGAGGAGGTGTTCTTATTCTCCATGGACTTTACAGTGTCCCAGAACTTTTTTGAGTTAGTGTTGCAGGAAGCAAATTTCTGCTTGAAAAAGCTAGCCTTGGCTTTTCTAACTGCCTGTGTATAACGGTTTCTAGCTTCCCTGAACAGCTGCATATCACGGGGGCTGTTCGATGCTAATGCAGAACGCCATAGGATGTTTTTGTGTTGGTTAAGGGCAGTCAGGTCTGGGGAGAACCAAGGGCTATATCTGTTCCTGGTTCTAAATTTCTTGAATGGGGCATGTTTATTTAAGATTGTTAGGAAGGCATTTTAAAAAATATCCAGGCATCCTCTACTGACGGGATGAGATCAATATCCTTCCAGGATACCCCGGCCAGGTCGATTAGAAAGGCCTGCTCGCTGAAGTGTTTCAGGGATCGTTTTACAGTGATGAGTGGAGGTCGTTTGACCGCTGACCCATTACGGATGCAGGCAATGAGGCAGTGATCGCTGAGATCTTGGTTGAAGACAGCAGAGGTGTATTTAGAGGGGAAGTTGGTTAGGATGATATCTATGAGGGTGCCCGTGTTTAAGGCTTTGGGGGGGTACCTGGTAGGTTCATTGATAATTTGTGTGAGATTGAGGGCATCAAGTTTAGAATGTAGGATGGCTGGGGTGTTAAGCATGTTCCAGTTTAGGTCGCCTAGCAGCACAAGCTCTGAAGATAGATGGGGGGCAATCAGTTCACATATGGTGTCCAGAGCACAGCTGGGGGCAGAGGGTGGTCTATAGCAGGCGGCAACGGTGAGAGACTTGTTTTTAGAGAGGTGGATTTTTAAAAGTAGAAGTTCAAATTGTTTGGGTACAGATCTGGATAGTAGAACAGAACTCTGCAGGCTATCTTTGCAGTAGATTGCAACACCGCCCCCTTTGGCAGTTCTATCTTGTCTGAAAATGTTGTAGTTTGGAATTAAAATTTCTGAATTTTTGGTGGTCTTCCTAAGCCAGGATTCAGACACAGCTAGAACATCCGGGTTGGCAGAGTGTGCTAAAGCAGTGAATAGAACAAACTTAGGGAGGAGGCTTCTAATGTTAACATGCATGAAACCAAGGCTATTACGGTTACAGAAGTCATCAAAAGAGAGTGCCTGGGGAATAGGAGTGGAGCTAGGCACTGCAGGGCCTGGATTCACCTCTACATCGCCAGAGGAACATAGGAGGAGAAGAATAAGGGTACGGCTAAAAGCAATAAGAATTGGTCGTCTAGAACGTCTGGAACAGAGAGTAAAAGGAGGTTTCTGGGGGCGATAAAATAGCATCAAGGTATAATGTACAGACAAAGGTATGGTAGGATGTGAATACAGTGGAGGTAAACCTAGGTATTGAGTGATGAAGAGAGAGATATTGTCTCTAGAAACATCATTGAAACCAGGAGATGTCATTGCATGTGTGGGTGGTGGAACTAATAAGTTGGATAAGGTATAGTGAGCAGGACTAGAGGCTCTACAGTGAAATAAGCCAATAAACACTAACCAGAACAGCAATGGACAAGACATATTGACATTAAGGTCGAGGCATCCTTAGTCGAGTGATCAAAAGGGTCCAGGGAGTGGAGAGGTTGGTTTGGGGGTCACGGCGATTTAGACAGCTAGCCAGGACATCGGTAGCAAGCTAGCATAGGATGGAGGTCTGTTGTTAGCCACCTCTTGCGTTCCGTCAGTAGATTAGTGGGGTTCCGTGTGGTAGAGGGGATTAGTCCAAATCACACAACAACAAAAAAAATAAAAACAATAGATATAGTTATAGAGGCCCAAGAAGAAACATAATAATAATAAAAATAAATAAATTGTCCGATTGTCTATTCTGAGAGCAGCCGGTAAGACAGCTAACGGTTAGCAGGCCGCAGATGGGCGTTCAGGTAACGTCAGCCGGATCTCCTTCGGGTAGATAACGTCGGCAGTCCAGTTATGAAGGCCCGGTGGGGCTCCGCGTAGGCAGTAAAACGGGTCCGGATAGGTGACTGCAGCCCAGGAGTGATTGATGGAACTCTTCACCTGGCTAGCTCCGGAGTAATTGATGTTTGCTCCGGAATCGACGAAAGCAGATAGACACACGGATAGCAGCCGTGACCTGACCAGTTGACCTGGGCAGCACCAGCAGGACAGACATTTCACGAACTGACGTGTTGGAAAGGTGGCATCTTATGACGGTGCCACGTTGAAAGTCACTGAGCTCTTCAGTAAGGCCATTCTACTGCCAGTGTTTGTGTATGGAGATTTGCATGGCTCGTTGCTCGATTTTATACACCTGTCAGCAACGGGTGTGGCTGAAATAGCTGAATCCACTCATTTGAAGGGGTGTCCACATACTTTTCTGTATATAGTGTATTTTCACAATGGCTCTATGGGCTAGCCTACATCTTAAAACCACCCTGATCTCATAGAGCAGACGCAACATAATAAACATAAATCCAGGTCACTGAAATTAGTATGATATGTTATTTTTAGTATGGTTACATAAGACCGAAGGTAAACTTAAGGCAAAGAAGTAGGGTGGTTGGCCGGGGTGGATGGGTAGGCGAACGTCTAGCAACCCAAAAGTTGCTTGTTCGAATTTCATCACGGACAACTTTAGTATTTTAGCTAATTAGCAACTTTGCAGTTATTTACTACTTTGCAACTACTTAGCATGTTAGCTAAACTTAACCCTAACATTTTAACCTAATTCCTAACCCTAACCTTAACCCCTAATACCTAGCCTAGATAACATTAGGCACCTAACCAATGTTAGCCACCTAGCAACATATCATATGTTTTGCAAATTCGTAACATATTGTACGAACTGTAATTCATAACATATTGTATAAATTGCAAGTCGTAACTTATCATATAAATTGTAATTGGCAAACATATCATACGAAATAGATGATGGACATCCACAAATGAATACATACCATACGAAACGTAGTGTATCGTACTAATTGGAGTGTCCCGGATTTACTTTTACTATGTTACATCTACCCTTTTGTCCAGGTTGCATGCATGTATAATAGCCTCAGCATCACAGGAGGCTGCTGAGGGGAGGACGGCACATAATAACGGCCGGAACGGAGCAAATGGAATGGCATCAAACACCTAGAAACCATGTGTTTCATGTATTTCATACCATTCCACTCACTCAGCTCCAGACATTACCAAGAGCCCGTCCTCCCAATTAAGGTTCCACCAACCTGTACGTCTACATGGACTTAAAATAATTTAACATGACTATGGTAGCCTATGGCTAAAATGATTACTCTATATTATATAGGCTATATACATTTCAAAATTGTGTATATTGAATATGTTGAATCACAAGCTAAGCAATCAAGGGATTCCTTTACAGAAGCGCAGTCATGCAGTTTGGTAAATTCATAAATGATCTAAAATATGAGAGCAGAAGAGAATATCGAATGCCACATAAGTGTCAGAGACATAAACCAATGCATGTTATGGACCTCTCAGCAGCAGGCAATGGGGGTATTAAAGCCTTGTTAAATAAACACTGCCACCTAGCCTCTTCAAGGCGATTATTCCCCCATTTCCTCATACAGTATGGGCAGCCTAACTGTGACTTTGGCTTTAGTGGGCACTGCAATAAAAATGTATGCTCACTGAATTTTAAACACAATACTTCTTGAAGGTACACTCTGACAAAAATGATTTTGTTGTCCCGTTTGAGTCAAGTTTCTAAGGGATGAAGGTGGATGATGACGCTCTCCACATCCTGTATCACTGCGTTAGACACGGCGCTCTCTGTGGGACAAAATTCAGACAGCTTAAGCCAGTGGTTCCCAACCTTTTCCGCTTTCTGTACCACCCACAGAGTTTTGCTCTGCCCAGAGTACCACTGAAGTACCCCCTCATGTGCATTTTACCAGTATGGTCTCGTGAGTCTTCTGAAGTACCCCCTGTTTCCTAGTGCCCCTGGTTGGGAACCACTGGGTTAAGCGGTTGTGCGCAAAGGGGGGTAAATGCCTACTGTACCGTGCCTGTGAAAGCCTTTCACATGCAGTCTTTGTTCCCCATTACCTGTATGTCGCCAAGGGCACTCAATCCCTTTCCAACTCGAAACTACCCACACAAGACTGACTGCATTTCTCCAGCGACATTTCAAGCTGAACAGAACAATAGGCAATTATTTGAAATTGTTTGCTGTAGCCTACACTTCTCCTAAACAGAACATCAAACAGCAATTTGAATCCACCATGCTAGGGGCAACTTCTCTTTCCATGTTTTTTCTCTCATCAATCTACACACAATACCCCATAATAACAGAGAAAAAATAGTTTTTTAGATATGTTTGCAAATGTATTACAAATAAAAAACAGAAATATCACATTTAATAAGTAGACCCTTTACTCAGTACTTTGTTGAGACACCTTTGGCAGTGATTACAGCCTCATGTCTTCTTGGGTATGACACTATAAGCTTGGCACACCTGTATTTGGAGAGTTTGTACCATTCTTCTCTGCGGATCCTCTCAAGCTCTGTCAGGGTGGATGGGGAGCGTCGCTGCACAGGTATTTTCAGGTCTCTCCAGAGATGTTCGATCGGGTTCAAGTACGGGCTTTGGCTGGGCCACTCAAGGACATTCAGAGATTTGTCCCAAAGCCACTCCTGCGTTCTCTTGGCTGTCCTGTGTTGTCTTGGCTGTGTGCTAAGAGTCGTTGTCCTGTTGGAAGGTTAACCTTCGCCCCAGTCTGAGGTCCTGAACGCTCTGGAGCATGTTTTCATCAAGGATCTCTCTGTACTTTCATCTTTCCCTCGATCCTGACTAGTCTTCAAGTCCCTGCAGCATGATGCTGCCACCACCATGCTTCACCATAGGGATGGTGCCAGGTTTCCTCCAGACGTTACGTTTGGCATTCAGGCCAAAGAGTTCAATTTTGGTTTCATCAGACCAGAGAATGTTGCTTCTCATGGTCTGAGAGTCCTTTAGGTGCCTTTTGGCAAACTCCAAGCAGGCTGTCATGTGCCTTTTACTGAAGAGTGGCTTCCGACTGGTCACTCTACCGTAAAAGGCCTGATTGGTGGAGTGCTGCAGAGATGGTTGTCCTTCTGGAATATTCTTCCATCTCCACAGAGGAACTTTGGAGCGCTGTCAGAGTGACCATTGGGTTCTTGGTCACCTCCCTGACCAAGGGCCTTCTCCCCCGATTGCTCAGTTTGGCAGGGTGGCCAGCTCTAGGAAGACTCTTGGTGGTTCCAAACCCTTTCCATTTAAGAATGATGGAGGCCACTGTGTTCTTGGGGACCTTCAATGCTGCAGAAATGTTTTGGTACCCTTCCCCAGATCTGTGACTCGACACGATCCTGTCTCAGATCTCTACAGACAATTCCTTCGACCTCATGCCTTGGTTTTTGCTCTGACATGCGCTGTCAACTGTGGGAGCTTATGGAGACAGGTGCGTGGCCTTCCAAATCATGTCCAATCAATTGAATTTACCACAGGTGGACTCCAATGAAGTTGTTGAAATGGAAACAGGATGTGCCTGAGCTCAATTTCAAGTCTCATAGCAAAGGGTCTGAATATTTATGTAACTAAGGTATTTCAATTTAGCCTTTTTTATAAAGATGCAAAAACATTCTAAAAGTCTGCTTTCGCTTTGTCATCATGTAAATTGATATATAAATTGATATATAAATTGATGAGGACATTTTTGTATGAAGTGTTTATTTCCAAAATGCTATATGTCCATCGAATTAGTGTTTTTTAATCAGAAAGAATTGTTAATGGGTATCTTCAAGTGTGTGTAAAATATTACTGTTCTCAGATTTTTTATTCATAGATGAGTATGAAAATGTTTTTGTTGTTGCAAAAATGCTTTTTATCCATCGTATTGCGTAAATTAGACAATGTGGATGCAAGTTTACAGCTTACTATTGAACTAGGTCTTCAATGTATCAGAATTGTGTCAGCCCACTGAACTAAATCCTACATGTGTTAATATAGAACTAAATCCTACATGTGTTAATATAGAACTAAATCCTACATGTGTTAATATAGAACTAAATCCTACATGTGTTAATATAGAACTAAATCCTACATGTGTTAATATAGAACTAAATCCTATAGGTGTTCATATAGAACTAAATCCTATAGGTGTTAATATAGAACTAAATCCTACATGTGTTAATATAGAACTAAATCCTACATGTGTTAATATAGAACTACATCCTACATGTGTTAATATAGAACTAAATCCTACATGTGTTAATATAGAACTAAATCCTATAGGTGTTCATATAGAACTAAATCCTATAGGTGTTAATATAGAACTAAATCCTACATGTGTTTATATAGAACTAAATCCTACATATGTTAATATAGAACTAAATCCTATAGGTGTTAATATAGAACTAAATCCTATAGGTGTTAATATAGAACTAAATCCTATAGGTGTTAATATAGAACTAAATCCTACATGTGTTAATATAGAACTAAATCCTATAGGTGTTAATATAGAACTAAATCCTACATGTGTTAATATAGAACTAAATCCTACATGTGTTAATATAGAACTAATTCCTATAGGTGTTAATGTAGAACTAAATCCTATAGGTGTTAATATGGAACTAAATCCTATAGGTGTTAATATAGAACTAAATCCTACATGTGTTAATATAGAACTAAATCCTACATGTGTTAATATAGAACTAAATCCTACATGTGTTAATATAGAACTAAATATTACATGTGTTAATATAGAACTAAATCCTACATGTGTTAATATAGAACTAAATCCTATAGGTGTTCATGTAGAACTAAATCCTATAGGTGTTAATATGGAACTAAATCCTATAGGTGTTAATATAGAATTAAATCCTATAGGTGTTAATATAGAACTAAATCCTATAGGTGTTAATATAGAACTAAATCCTACATGTGTTAATATAGAACTAAATCCTACATGTGTTAATATAGAACTAAATCCTACATGTGTTAATATAGAACTAAATCCTACATGTGTTAATATAGAACTAAATCTTACATGTGTTAATATAGAACTAAATCCTACATGTGTTAATATAGAACTAAATCCTATAGGTGTTCATGTAGAACTAATTCCTATAGGTGTTAATATGGAACTAAATCCTACATGTGTTAATATAGAACTAAATCCTATAGGTGTTCATGTAGAACTAAATCCTACATGTGTTAATATAGAACTAAATCCTACATGTGTTAATATAGAACTAAATCCTACATGTGTTAATATAGAACTAAATCTTACATGTGTTAATATAGAACTAAATCCTACATGTGTTAATATAGAACTAAATCCTATAGGTGTTCATGTAGAACTAAATCCTATAGGTGTTAATATGGAACTAAATCCTATAGGTGTTAATATAGAATTAAATCCTATAGGTGTTAATATAGAACTAAATCCTATAGGTGTTAATATAGAACTAAATCCTACATGTGTTAATATAGAACTAAATCCTACATGTGTTAATATATAACTAATTCCTATAGGTGTTAATATAGAACTAAATCCTATAGGTGTTAATATAGAACTAAATCCTACATGTGTTAATATAGAACTAAATCCTACATGTGTTAATATAGAACTAATTCCTACATGTGTTAATATAGAACTAATTCCTATAGGTGTTAATATAGAACTAAATCCTATAGGTGTTAATATAGAACTAAATCCTACATGTGTTAATATAGAACTAAATCCTACATGTGTTAATATAGAACTAATTCCTACATGTGTTAATATAGAACTAATTCCTATAGGTGTTAATATAGAACTAAATCCTATAGGTGTTAATATAGAACTAAATCCTACATGTGTTAATATAGAACTAAATCCTACATGTGTTAATATAGAACTAAATCCTACATGTGTTAATATAGAACTAAATCCTACATGTGTTAATATAGAACTAATTCCTATAGGTGTTCATATAGAACTAAATCCTACATGTGTTAATATAGAACTAAATCCTACATGTGTTAATATAGAACTAAATCCTACATGTGTTAATATAGAACTAAATCCTACATGTGTTAATATAGAACTAAATCCTACATGTGTTAATATAGAACTAAATCCTACATGTGTTAATATAGAACTAAATCCTACATGTGTTAATATAGAACTAAATCCTACATGTGTTAATATAGAACTAAATCCTACATGTGTTAATATAGAACTAATTCCTATAGGTGTTCATGTAGAACTAAATCCTACATGTGTTAATATAGAACTAATTCCTATAGGTGTTAATATAGAAGTAAATCCTATAGGTGTTAATATAGAACTATATTCTGTAATGTGATGTTAACCTTCTAAATGAGAGTATGGATTTTCATATCGATATTAACCAGTCAGTGGCCACGCCGACGTGAGCATAGACATTACGCCGGTGTCATGGAACCGCCCTTTTCTACTGAAATGTTTAAAACCACCCATGACTACATTTATATTTCATACCGTGTTATGTATTTCTGTGATTATTTTGTTAGTTAGTAAATAAATAATTAAGCCAATTTGTATATTCCTTATTCATTATGGAAACTAGGGTTCGTGCAGATAACCAAGAATTTTACAACGTTCAGATGAGAATGATAGAAGGTAAAGAATAATTAATGACTGATGACTGAAATGTAAGAGATCTTTAGATCTTTAAAAGTTCATTCGGAAGACGGAACTCCTTAAATAAACTTCTCCGTGGTGCCCCAGGTTATTAATGAGTTAAATGTTACATGATTTAATTAAATCACGTAATCAATTAAAAGTTAGGTAATGGATTTGATAAAATAGCATGTCATCACATTAAGGATACTAAAGACACGGCAGGTGTTAATATGGAAGTAAATCCTATAGGTGTTAATATTGAACAGAGTCCTATAGATGTTAATATAGATCGAAATGAGATGATTCATTATGTATAGTCTGATGAACCCACTCTGGTACACATCATTTCCATGTATCTCAGTTGAAGTCTGTTCACCCACATAACACCGACATGTTTGGTAACCTTTTTAGGCAAACTCACTGAATGTAATATTTTCCATCATGTAGTGGTATTAACCACACCCACCTTAACCGCCTCTGTGTGAAGTCCTTCATCAAGCTGGATGGACACGTCATCACGCCCTACGTTCCAAATGGCACTCTATACCCTAAATAGGGCACTACTTCTGACTAGAGGCCAATAAAGAGAATGGGGTGTCATTTTTTGGAACATGAAACATGAAATTGGTAGCTTACGCATAGCCACACCTCTCCGAGGTTAACATACAACCCAGGTTAGAATACAACCTGTGTGATGATGCAACCCGGGTGAGGATGCAACCTGGGATTCCTGCAGTTTCTAACTGTTTAGACCAGGTGAAAGCCTCCTACCAATCCTTCTGACCTCTCTCATCACTGGCAGATTTGTATTTTCTCTGTGATATCCTGATAAAGAACTAGGTCAAGATTATTCTAGTGCCATCTGTTTATTCCCCCATAAGACACATCCCTCACTGTTCCAACTTCAGCAGAAAGAGAAAAAGAGAGAGGGAGAAAATCAACAAGGGCAAAATAGTCATAAAAAAAGATGTTTGAGAAGAACATAAAATCAGTGTTTCTGTACGGCTGACAGGTACGTTGTCTGAACCCTGTGGCCTACAGTGCCTTTGGAAAGTATTCATACCCTCTGGATAAGAGTGTCTGCTAAATGACTTAAATGTAAATGTAATACCCCTTGACTTATTCCACATTCTGTTGTTACAGCCTGAATTCCAGTGGTGTAGAGTAAGTAAAAATCCTTTGAAGTATTACTTAAGTAGGTTTTTGGGGTATCTGTACTTTACTTTAATATTTATATTTTTGACTAATTTTACTTTTACTTCACTACATTCCTTAAGAAAATATTGGACTTTTACTCCATTCATTTTCTTTGACACGCAAAAGTATTTGTTACATTTTGAATGCTTACCAGGACAAGAAAATAGTCCAATTCATGCACTTATCAGTCGAACTTATCAGAGAACATCCCTGGTCATCCCTGCAGCCTCTGATCTGGTGGACTCACTAAACAGAGAACATCCCTGGTCATCCCTGCAGCCTCTGATCTGGTGGACTTACTAAACAGAGAACATCCCTGGTAATCCCTGCAGCCTCTGATCTGGTGGACTTACTAAACAGAGAACATCCCTGGTCATCCCTGCAGCCTCTGATCTGGTGGAATCACTAAACACAAATGCTTTGTTTGTAAATAATGTCTTAGTGTTGGAGTGTGCCCCTGGCTATCTGTAAATAATGTCTTAGTGTTGGAGTGTGCCCCTGGCTATCTGTAAATGATGTCTTAGTGTTGGAGTGTGCCCCTGGCTATCTGTAAATGATGTCTTAGTGTTGGAGTGTGCCCCTGGCTATCTGTAAATGATGTCTTAGTGTTGGAGTGTGCCCCTGGCTATCTGTAAATGATGTCTTAGTGTTGGAGTGTGCCCCTGGCTATCTGTAAATGATGTCTTAGTGTTGGAGTGTGCCCCTGGTTATCTGTAAATAATGTCTTAGTGGTTGGAGTGTGCCCCTGGCTATCTGTAAATAATGTCTTAGTGTTGAAGTGTGCCCCTGGCTATCTGTAAATGATGTCTTAGTGTTGGAGTGTGCCCCTGGCTATCTGTAAATAATGTCTGAGTGTTGGAGTGTGCCCCTGGCTATCTGTAAATAATGTCTTAGTGTTGGAGTGTACCCCTGGCTATCTGTAAATAATGTCTTAGTGTTGGAGTGTACCCCTGGCTATCTGTAAATAATGTCTTAGTGTTGGAGTGTACCCCTGGCTATCTGTAAATAATGTCTTAGTGTTGGAGTGTACCCCTGGCTATCTGTAAATAATGTCTTAGTGTTGGAGTGTGCCCCTG
Organism: Oncorhynchus nerka; assembly: GCF_034236695.1. Lineage (NCBI taxonomy): Eukaryota > Metazoa > Chordata > Actinopteri > Salmoniformes > Salmonidae > Oncorhynchus > Oncorhynchus nerka. The sequence goes on along the minus strand of NC_088399.1, from coordinate 85,960,577 downwards.
GCTATCTGTAAATAATGTCTTAGTGTTGGAGTGTACCCCTGGCTATCTGTAAATAATGTCTTAGTGTTGGAGTGTACCCCTGGCTATCTGTAAATAATGTCTTAGTGTTAGAGTGTACCCCTGGCTATCTGTAAATAATGTCTTAGTGTTGGAGTGTACCCCTGGCTATCTGTAAATAATGTCTTAGTGTTGGAGTGTGCCCCTGGCTATCTGTAAATAATGTCTTAGTGTTGGAGTGTGCCCCTGGCTATCTGTAAATAATGTCTTAGTGTTGGAGTGTACCCCTGGCTATATGTAAATCATGTCTTAGTGTTGGAGTGTGCCCCTGGCTATCTGTAAATAATGTCTTAGTGTTGGAGTGTACCCCTGGCTATCTGTAAATAATGTCTTAGTGTTGGAGTGTGCCCCTGGCTATCTGTAAATAATGTCTTAGTGTTGGAGTGTGCCCCTGGCTATCTGTAAATAATGTCTTAGTGTTGGAGTGTACCCCTGGCTATCTGTAAATAATGTCTTAGTGTTGGAGTGTACCCCTGGCTATCTGTAAATAATGTCTTAGTGTTGGAGTGTACCCCTGGCTATCTGTAAATACATTTTAAAAAACAGGAAAATGGTGCCATCTGGTTTGGTTAATATAGGGAATTTGAATTGATTTATACTTTTACTTTTTATGCTTTTTATTTTTATTTTATTTAACCTTTATTTAACATGTATTTTAACTAGGCAAGTCAAGAACATTATTTTTTACAATGATGGCCTACCAAAAAGCAAAAGGCCTCCTGCAGAGACGGGGGATAAATATATATATATATATATATATATATATATATATATATATATATATATATATATATATATATATATATATATATGTATATAGGACGAAACACAAATCACGACAACACAACACTAGATAACACTAGAGAGACCTAAGACAACAACATAGCAAGGCAGCAACACATGACAAAAACATGTTACAAACATTATTTGGCACAGACAACAGCACAAAGGGCAAGAAGGTATAGACAACAATACGTCATACAAAGCAGCCACAAATAATAGTAATTGTGTCCATGATTGAGTCTTTGAATGAAGAGACTGAGATAAAACTGTCCAGTTTGAGTGTTTGTTGCAGCTCCTTTGTTGCTAGATGCAGCGAACTGAAAAGAGGAGCAACCCAGGGATGTGTGTGCTTTGGGAACCTTTAATAGAATGTGACTGGCAGAACGGGTGTTGTATGTGGAGGAGGGGGGCCTAAGAGGGTTTTATAAATAAGCATCAACCCATAGGTCTTGCGGACAGGTATACAGAGATGACCCGTTTATAGAGGAGTATGGAGTGCAGTGATTTGTCCTATAAGGAGCATTGGTGGCAAATCTGATGGCCGAATGGTAAAGAACATCTAGCCGCTCGAGAGCACCCTTACCTGCCGATCTATGAAGCATGGGTAGGATTGTTATCTGAATCAGGGTTAGTTTGGTAGCTGGGGTGAAAGAGGAGCGATTACGATAGAGGAAACCACGTCTAGATGTAACTTTCGCCTGCAGCTTTGATATGTGCTGGGAGAAGGACAGTGTACTGTCTAGCCATACTCCCATGTATCTGTATGAGGTGACTACCTCAAGCTCTAAACCCTCAGAGGTAGTAATCACACCTGTGGGGAGAGGGGCATTCTTCTTACCAAACGACATGACCTTAGTTTGGGAGGTGTTCAGAACAAGGTTAAGGGTAGAGAAAGCTTGCTGGACACTAAAGACATATTTGTTGTAGAACATTTAACACAAAATCCTTAAGCATATTTTAAACCAAATACTTTTATACTTTGACTCAAGTAGAATTTTACTGGGTGACTTTTACTATTAGTCCTTTTCTATTAAGGTATCTTTACTTTTACTCAAGTATGATAGTTGGGTACTTTTTCCACCACTGCTGAATTCTAAATTGATTCAAAATAAAAAATGATCTCACCCATCTACACACACAATGCGCAATAATGAGTGAAAACACATTTCTAGAAATGTTTACACATGTATTGAAAATTAAATACAGAAATATCTAATTTATACTGAACAAAAATATCAATGCAACAATTTTAAAGATTTTACTAAGTTACAGGTCATATAAGGAAATCCGTCAATCAGATTTTTTTTTATTTGGCCCTAATCTATGTATTTCACATGACTGGGAATATAGATATGCATCTGTTGGTCACCTTAAAACAAATGGGCCTCACAATGGGCTTCAGGATCCCGTCACGGGATCTCTTTGCATTCAAATTGCCATCGATAAAATATAATTATGTTCGTGGTCCATAGCTTATGCCTGCCCATACCATAACCCCACCGCCACTATATGGTACTCTGTTCACAATGTTGACATCAGCAAACCGCTCGCCCACACAGTGCCATGCACGTGGTCTGCAGTCGTGAGGCCGGTTGAATGTACGACCAAAATCTCTAAAACAACGTTGGAGGTGGCTTATGGTAGAGAAATGAACTTTCTACTCTATAGCAACAGCTCTGGTGGACATTCCTGCTGTCAGCATGCCAATTGCACGCTCCCTCAAAACTTGAGACATCTGTGGCATACTTATTTTCCACCAACATTTGCAAATAAATTCATTAAAAATCCTACAATGTGATTTTCTGGATTTTTCCCCCTCATTTTGTCTGTCATGGTTGAAGTGTACCTATGGTGAAAATGACAGGCCTCTCTCATCTTTTTAAGTGGGAGAACTTGCACAATTGGTGGCTGACTAAATACTTTTTTGCCCCACTGTAAATAAAGATTTTTTTTTTGTACTAATGTTACTGTCCCCACTACAACAACAAAAAATACTTAAATACATGTCATTTCTTTCTTGAAACATTACTGTAGAATTCCATTCATTCCTGTGGAGGACTGCTCCTTTCTATGCCAATATTATGGCTGACCGGTGGCTTAAAGCCTCTCAATGGCCAATACATAGCATCAGCAATCTAGGGTTTATATCCCTCATTGGTTCCAATGTTCCAGTGCTCTTATCGTCTCATCCATGTCACAAAGCATATATCATGTGATCCTTTATGGCTAAGTTGTTAGAGCACGGCACGTGTAATGCCAGGTTTGTGGGTTTGATTCCTGCTGGGACCATCCATAGTAAAACCTATGCACGCATGACTGAGTTGCTTTGGATAAAAGTCAGCTAAATGGCATATGCATGTATATTATAAATGATCATCTATCACGACTATGAAATTGTATCCCCCCCCCCAGTGAAATGTCAAACCAAGCTATTAAACAACCTTCTATTCTGCTAATCCGGCCTCAACGGCATGGTGCAATATGAAGGGTAAAGCCAGACTATCATTACACATACGTACAGTATGTTGATACCATACTGAAAAGGAAAAGAGCAGTCATGGATGAAATTGAGGTGATTACATTTGATTAACACGTTCAGTGAAGTGAATCAGACTGTGATTGAATTCAACTTGGACCGGTATGTGAGCAGCAGTTACAGCCTATCAGTCTCAGAAGATGATACTATTATCCTTCTTTTTGGAGATGTATGAATCAAGCTGATTTAGGTTCAGTTTGGCTTTTTATATCACGGTGAATAAGATTACATGGACAAGGGGGATCTGATCCTAGATCAGCACTCCTTTGAGGCACTTGATGCAAGTTCTGAGCAAAGCCGACTCTCTGGGTAAGCATCATTGGCTAAATACAGGTTATAAAATGAGCGTCTCAGAGTAGATTGGATTAAAAGGGTGAATTGGTGCAAGTAAAAACCAGGTGGAGGAAACACACACACAGCCTGACGTGTTCATGTTCAATATAAATGAATGGGATGGCCTGAGGACATCCCTCATTACTACTTTTGACGATGCACTGTTGGACACACATTGAATTATAAATGCCAGGTGTTCCAAACACTATGAATGAGGCATGATATTTCATATTTCAGACGGGTGTATTTCGTAACAGCCGCCCTACTCTGTCTATTCTTACTAATGTTTTTAGAGAATGTTCTGATTACTGGACTGCCTGACAGATCTTTAATCATGTTTCCTTTTCATTGGAAGGTATTCTTCAGTATTAAATCACATAATTTCTGACATAAAACCCATAGACAGTACAGCTTTGGCTTAGTTAACAGTAGAGGCCTAGAGAATAATTGAATTGCAGGCGTATATTGGTGAAGTCACCGCGAGATCAAGAGGCAAGCAATAAAGAGCATCATATTGTATTCAAGTACACGGTTGTGTTATTACCTAGGTAGGCCTCTTAGTGTTTTACTTGCAGAGCTTTATGGGCTCTATAATACAGAGATGTAGCTAGTTAGGACCCATGTGAGGGATTCAATTACTGTTAGGTGAACTGAAGGAAATGTCTTATTAAGAAATAATAAATGCTATTATACATGGCTCAGTACCTGAGGTACGTAATTAGAAGTAAGGTACATTCAGGGAATTGTATGAGCCTAACAAGATGTCCTTTAATAGGGTGGTTTAAAATCTAGATCCTTTTAAACAAGCCCTCTGTACAAGTCTTAATAATTCATCAGAATGGAGAGTGAGGCTTGTAAATTAAAGTCCAAACTACTTGTAACGGTGAAGACACACTGTGAATATACTATCAGTATGGCCTGTTTGTTGTCCAGTGGTCTATACCTGTCTTGTTGTCCAGTGGTCTATACCTGTCTTGTTGTCCAGTGGTCTAAACCTGTCTTGTTGTCCAGTGGTCTAAACCTGTCTTGTTGTCCAGTGGTCTAAACCTGTCTTGTTGTCCAGTGGTCTAAACCTGTCTTGTTGTCCAGTGGTCTAAACCTGTCTTGTGGTCCAGTGGTCTATACCTGTCTTGTGGTCCAGTGGTCTATACCTGTCTTGTTGTCCAGTGGTCTATACCTGTCTTGTGGTCCAGTGGTCTATACCTGTCTTGTTGTCCAGTGGTCTATACCTGTCTTGTGGTCCAGTGGTCTATACCTGTCTTGTTGTCCAGTGGTCTATACCTGTCTTGTGGTCCAGTGGTCTATACCTGTCTTGTGGTCCAGTGGTCTATACCTGTCTTGTTGTCCAGTGGTCTATACCTGTCTTGTGGTCCAGTGGTCTATACCTGTCTTGTTGTCCAGTGGTCTATACCTGTCTTGTGGTCCAGTGGTCTATACCTGTCTTGTTGTCCAGTGGTCTAAACCTGTCTTGTTGTCCAGTGGTCTAAACCTGTCTTGTTGTCCAGTGGTCTAAACCTGTTTGTGGTCCAGTGGTCTATACCTGTCTTGTGGTCCAGTGGTCTATACCTGTCTTGTGGTCCAGTGGTCTATACCTGTCTTGTTGTCCAGTGGTCTAAACCTGTCTTGTTGTCCCCCTGTCTATACCTGTCTTGTTGTCCAGTGGTCTAAACCTGTCTTGTTGTCCCCCTGTCTATACCTGTCTTGTTGTCCAGTGGTCTAAACCTGTCTTGTTGTCCCCCTGTCTATACCTGTCTTGTTGTCCAGTGGTCTAAACCTGTTTGTGGTCCAGTGGTCTATACCTGTCTTGTGGTCCAGTGGTCTAAACCTGTCTTGTTGTCCAGTGGTCTAAACCTGTTTGTGGTCCAGTGGTCTATACCTGTCTTGTTGTCCAGTGGCCTAAACCTGTTTGTTGTCCAGTGGTCTATACCTGTTTGTGGTCCAGTGGTCTAAACCTGTTTGTTGTCCAGTGGTCTAAACCTGTTTGTGGTCCAGTGGTCTAAACCTGTCTTGTTGTCCAGTGGTCTAAACCTGTTTGTGGTCCAGTGGTCTAAACCTGTCTTGTTGTCCAGTGGTCTATACCTGTCTTGTTGTCCAGTGGTCTATACCTGTCTTGTTGTCCAGTGGTCTATACCTGTCTTGTTGTCCAGTGGTCTATACCTGTCTTGTTGTCCAGTGGTCTATACCTGTCTTGTTGTCCAGTGGTCTATACATGTCTTGTTGTCCAGTGGTCTATACCTGTCTTGTTGTCCAGTGGTCTATACCTGTCTTGTTGTCCAGTGGTCTATACCTGTCTTGTTGTCCAGTGGTCTATACCTGTCTTGTTGTCCAGTGGTCTATACCTGTCTTGTTGTCCAGTGGTCTAAACCTGTTTGTGGTCCAGTGGTCTATACCTGTCTTGTTGTCCAGTGGTCTATACCTGTCTTGTTGTCCAGTGGTCTATACCTGTCTTGTTGTCCAGTGGTCTATACCTGTCTTGTTGTCCAGTGGTCTAAACCTGTCTTGTTGTCCAGTGGTCTAAACCTGTTTGTGGTCCAGTGGTCTATACCTGTCTTGTTGTCCAGTGGTCTATACCTGTCTTGTTGTCCAGTGGTCTATACCTGTCTTGTTGTCCAGTGGTCTATACCTGTCTTGTTGTCCAGTGGTCTATACCTGTCTTGTTGTCCAGTGGTCTATACCTGTCTTGTTGTCCAGTGGTCTATACCTGTCTTGTTGTCCAGTGGTCTAAACCTGTCTTGTTGTCCCCCTGTCTATACCTGTTTGTGGTCCCTCTGTCTATACCTGTCTTGTTGTCCAGTGGTCTAAACCTGTTTGTGGTCCAGTGGTCTAAACCTGTTTGTGGTCCAGTGGTCTAAACCTGTTTGTGGTCCAGTGGTCTATACCTGTCTTGTTGTCCAGTGGTCTATACCTGTCTTGTTGTCCAGTGGTCTAAACCTGTTTGTGGTCCCCCTGTCTATACCTGTCTTGTTGTCCAGTGGTCTATACCTGTCTTGTTGTCCAGTGGTCTATACCTGTCTTGTTGTCCAGTGGTCTAAACCTGTTTGTGGTCCCCCTGTCTATACCTGTCTTGTTGTCCAGTGGTCTAAACCTGTTTGTGGTCCCCCTGTCTATACCTGTCTTGTTGTCCAGTGGTCTAAACCTGTTTGTGGTCCCCCTGTCTATACCTGTCTTGTTGTCCAGTGGTCTAAACCTGTTTGTGGTCCCCCTGTCTATACCTGTTTTGTTGTCCAGTGGTCTAAACCTGTTTGTGGTCCAGTGGTATAAACCTGTCTTGTTGTCCAGTGGTCTAAACCTGTCTTGTTGTCCAGTGGTCTAAACCTGTCTTGTTGTCCAGTGGTCTAAACCTGTTTGTGGTCCAGTTGTCTATACCTGTCTTGTTGTCCAGTGGTCTATACCTGTCTTGTGGTCCAGTGGTCTATACCTGTCTTGTTGTCCAGTGGTCTAAACCTGTCTTGTTGTCCAGTGGTCTAAACCTGTCTTGTTGTCCAGTGGTCTAAACCTGTTTGTGGTCCAGTGGTCTATACCTGTCTTGTTGTCCAGTGGTCTATACCTGTCTTGTGGTCCAGTGGTCTATACCTGTCTTGTTGTCCAGTGGTCTATACCTGTCTTGTTGTCCAGTGGTCTAAACCTGTTTGTGGTCCAGTGGTCTAAACCTGTTTGTGGTCCAGTGGTCTAAACCTGTTTGTGGTCCAGTGGTCTATACCTGTCTTGTTGTCCAGTGGTCTATACCTGTCTTGTTGTCCAGTGGTCTAAACCTGTTTGTGGTCCCCCTGTCTATACCTGTCTTGTTGTCCAGTGGTCTATACCTGTCTTGTTGTCCAGTGGTCTATACCTGTCTTGTTGTCCAGTGGTCTAAACCTGTTTGTGGTCCCCCTGTCTATACCTGTCTTGTTGTCCAGTGGTCTAAACCTGTTTGTGGTCCCCCTGTCTATACCTGTCTTGTTGTCCAGTGGTCTAAACCTGTTTGTGGTCCCCCTGTCTATACCTGTCTTGTTGTCCAGTGGTCTAAACCTGTTTGTGGTCCCCCTGTCTATACCTGTTTTGTTGTCCAGTGGTCTAAACCTGTTTGTGGTCCAGTGGTCTAAACCTGTCTTGTTGTCCAGTGGTCTAAACCTGTCTTGTTGTCCAGTGGTCTAAACCTGTTTGTGGTCCAGTGGTCTATACCTGTCTTGTTGTCCAGTGGTCTATACCTGTCTTGTGGTCCAGTGGTCTATACCTGTCTTGTTGTCCAGTGGTCTAAACCTGTCTTGTTGTCCCCCTGTCTATACCTGTCTTGTTGTCCAGTGGTCTAAACCTGTCTTGTTGTCCCCCTGTCTATACCTGTCTTGTTGTCCAGTGGTCTAAACCTGTCTTGTTGTCCAGTGGTCTAAACCTGTTTGTGGTCCAGTGGTCTATACCTGTCTTGTGGTCCAGTGGTCTATACCTGTCTTGTGGTCCAGTGGTCTATACCTGTCTTGTTGTCCAGTGGTCTAAACCTGTCTTGTTGTCCCCCTGTCTATACCTGTCTTGTTGTCCAGTGGTCTAAACCTGTCTTGTTGTCCCCCTGTCTAAACCTGGTTGTGATCCCCCTGTCTAAACCTGGTTGTGATCCAGAGGTCTAAACCTGTTTGTGGTCCAGTGGTCTAAACCTGTTTGTGGTCCCGCTGTCTAAACCTGTTTGTGGTCCAGTGGTCTATACCTGTTTGTGGTCCATTGGTCTAAACCTGTTTGTGGTCCAGTGGTCTAAACCTGTTTGTGGTCCAGTGGTCTAAACCTGTTTGTGGTCCCCCTGTCTAAACCTGTTTGTGGTCCAGTGGTCTATACCTGTTTGTGGTCCATTGGTCTAAATGTTTGTTTATATAGTCCATTGGTCATCAGCTAAACCTGTTTGTGGTCCATTGGTCTAAACCTGTTTGTGGTCCCCCTGTCTATACCTGTTTGTCATCCTAGAGCATTGGTCTAAACCTGTTTGTGGTCCAGTGGTCTAAACCGGTTTGTGCTCCCCCTGTCTAAACCTAGTTGTGGTCCAGTGGTCTATACCTGTTTGTGGTCCAGTGGTCTAAACCTGTTTTTGGTCTATCGGTCTCAACCTGTTTGTGGTCCAGGGGTCTAAACCTGTTTGTGGTCAAGTGGAATAAACCTGTTTGTGGTCCCCCTGTCTAAACCTGGTTGTGATCCCCCTGTCTAAACCTGGTTGTGATCCAGAGGTCTAAACCTGTTTGTGGTCCAGTGGTCTAAACCTGTTTGTGGTTCCCCTGTCTAAAACTGTTTGTGGTCCATTGGTCTAAACCTGTTCGTCGTCCATTGGTCTATACCTGTTTGTCGTCCATTGGTCTAAACCTGTTTGTGGTCCCCCTGTCTATACCTGTTTGTCGTCCATTGGTCTAAACCTGTTTGTGGTCCAGTGGTCTAAACCTGTTTGTGGTCCCCCTGTCTATACCTGTTTGTCGTCCATTGGTCTAAACCTGTTTGTGGTCCAGTGGTCTAAACCTGTTTGTGGTCCCCCTCTCTATACCTGTTTGTCGTCCATTGGTCTAAACCTGTTTGAGGTCCCCCTGTCTTAACCTGTTTTTGGTCCAGTGGTCTTACCCTGTTTGTTGTCCCCCTCTCTAAACCTGTTTTTGGTCCAGTGGTCTAAACCTGTTTGTGGTCCCCCTGTCTAACCCTGTTTGTGGTCCAGTGGTCTAAACCTGTTTGTGGTCCAGTGGTCTAAACCTATTTGTGGACCAGAGGTCTAAACCTGTTTTTGGTAAACCTGTCTAAACCTGTTTGTGGTCCAGTGCTCTAAACCTGTTGGTGGTCCAGTGGTCTAAACCTGTTTGTGGTCCAGTGGTCTAAACCTGTTTGTGGTCCAGTGGTCTAAACCTGTTTGTGGTCCAGTGGTCTAAACCTGTTTTTGGTCAAGCTGTCTAAACCTGTTTGTGGTCCAGTGGTCTAAACCTGTTTTTGGTAAACCTGTCTAAACCTGTTTGTTGGCCAGCGGTCTAAACCTGTTTGTGGTCCAGTGGTCTACACCTGATTGTGGTCCCCCTGTCTAAACCTGTTTGTGGTCCAGTGGTCTAAACCTATTTGTGGTCCAGCTGTCTATACCTGTTTGTGGTCCAGTGGTCTAAACCTGTTTGTGGTCCAGTGGTCTAAACCTGTTTGTGGTCCAGTGGTCTAAACCTGTTTGTGGTCCCCCTTTCGAAACCTGTTTGAGGTCCAGTGGTCTAAACCTGTTTGTGGTCCAGTGGTCTAAACCTGTTTGTGGTCCAGTGGTCTAAACCTGTTTGTGGTCCAGTGGTCTAAACCTGTTTGTGGTCCAGTGGTCTAAACCTGTTTGTGGTCCAGTGGTCTAAACCTGTTTGTGGTCCAGTGGTCTAAACCTGTTTGTGGTCCAGTGGTCTAAACCTGTTTGTGGTCCAGTGGTCTAAACCTGTTTGTGGTCCAGTGGTCTAAACCTGTTTGTGGTCCAGTGGTCTATACCTGTTTGTGGTCTCCCCGTCTAAACCTGTTTGTGGTCCCCCTGTCTATACCTGTTTGTGGTCCAGTGGTCTAAACCTGTTTGTGGTCCAGTGGTCTAAACCTGTTTGTGGTCTCCCCGTCTATACCTGTTTGTGGTCCAGTGGTCTAAACCTGTTTGTGGTCCAGTGTTCTATACCTGTTTGTGGTCTCCCCGTCTAAACCTGTTTGTGGTCCCCCTGTCTATACCTGTTTGTGGTCCCCCTGTCTATACCTGTTTGTGGTCCAGTGGTCTATACCTGTTTGTGGTCCAGTGGTCTAAACCTGTTTGTTGTCCAGTCGAATAAACCTGTTTGTGGTCCAGTGGTCTAAACCTGTTTGTGGTCCAGTGGTCTAAACCTGTTTGTGGTCCAGTGGTCTAAACCTGTTTGTGGTCCAGTGGTCTAAACCTGTTTGTGGTCTCCCCGTCTAAACCTGTTTGTGGTCCCCCTGTCTAAACCTGTTTGTGGTCTCCCCGTCTAAACCTGTTTGTGGTCCAGTGGTCTAAACCTGTTTGTGGTCCAGTGGTCTATACCTGTTTGTGGTCCCCCTGTCTATACCTGTTTGTGGTCCCCCTGTCTATACCTGTTTGTGGTCCCCCTGTCTATACCTGTTTGTGGTCTCCCCGTCTATACCTGTTTGTGGTCCCCCTGTCTATACCTGTTTGTGGTCTCCCCGTCTAAACCTGTTTGTGGTCTCCCCGTCTATACCTGTTTGTTGTCTCCCCGTCTAAACCTGTTTGTGGTCTCCCCGTCTAAACCTGTTTGTGGTCCCCCCCGTCTAAACCTGTTTGTGGTCCCCCTGTCTATACCTGTTTGTGGTCTCCCCGTCTAAACCTGTTTGTGGTCTCCCCGTCTAAACCTGTTTGTGGTCTCCCCGTCTAAACCTGTTTGTGGTCCCCCTGTCTATACCTGTTTGTGGTCTCCCCGTCTAAACCTGTTTGTGGTCTCCCCGTCTAAACCTGTTTGTGGTCTCCCCGTCTAAACCTGTTTGTGGTCTCCCCGTCTAAACCTGTTTGTGGTCTCCCCGTCTAAACCTGTTTGTGGTCCCCCTGTCTAAACCTGTTTGTGGTCTCCCCGTCTAAACCTGTTTGTGGTCCAGTGGTCTAAACCTGTTTGTGGTCCAATGGTCTAAACCTGTTTGTGGTCCCCCTGTTTATACCTGTTTGTGGTCCCCCTGTCTATACCTGTTTGTGGTCCCCCTGTCTATACCTGTTTGTGGTCCCCCTGTCTAAACCTGTTTGTGGTCCCCCTGTCTAAACCTGTTTGTGGTCCCCCTGTCTAAACCTGTTTGTGGTCTCCCCGTCTAAACCTGTTTGTGGTCCATTGGTCTATACCTGCTTGTGGTCCCCCTGTCTATACCTGTTTGTGGTCCAGTGGTCTAAACCTGTTTGTGGTCCAGTGGTCTAAACCTGTTTGTGGTCCAGTGGTCTAAACCTGTTTGTGGTCCAGTGGTCTAAACCTGTTTGTGGTCCAATGGTCTAAACCTGTTTGTGGTCCAGTGGTCTATACCTGTTTGTGGTCTACCCGTCTAAACCTGTTTGTGGTCCAGTATTCTAAACCTGTCTGTGGTCACCCGGTCTAAACCTGTTTGTGGTCCAGTGCTCTAAACCTGATGGTGGTCCAGTGGTCTACACCTGTTTGTGGGCCCTCTGTCTAAAACTGTTTGTGGTCCATTGGTCTTAACCTGTTTGTGGTCCAGTGGTCTAAACCTGTTTGTGGTCTCCCCGTCTAAACCTGTTTGTGGTCCAGTGGTCTAAACCTGTTTGTGGTCCCCCTGTCTATACCTGTTTGTGGTCCAGTGGTCTAAACCTGTTTGTGGTCTCCCCGTCTAAACCTGTTTGTGGTCCAGTGGTCTATACCTGTTTGTGGTCCAGTGGTCTAAACCTGTTTGTGGTCTCCCTGTCTATACCTGTTTGTGGTCCAGTGGTCTAAACCTGTTTGTGGTCCAGTGGTCTAAACCTGTTTGTGGTCCAGTGGTCTATACCTGTTTGTGGTCCAGTGGTCTAAACCTGTTTGTGGTCCAGATGTCTAAACCTGTTTGTGGTCCGCTGCCTCGGCATCACATGTACTATGCAGTGCTGTGAACATGGGTTCTCATCCTCTCTCTTGTTTCCTTCTCACTATCCTGTCCAATAAACATTTACAATATGAAATGAGTGAGACTGCTCCAGAAAAACAAGATACTATTGATGCCTCAATTCTTTCCTAAATAATTGGAATCTGACGCCATCACTAGTGGATATCCCAGGAGTATATTGCCCTGAGCGTTGAAGTGTAGGCTACTGTAATATGCTAATGTTGTCATGCCCTGGCCATAGAGAGGCTTTTAATTCTCTATTTTGGGTAGGCCAGGGTGTGACTAGGGTGGGCATTCTAGTTTCTTTATTTCTATGTTTTCTGTTTCTATGTTTTGAACAAATGTTCAAAGTCAAAAAAGAGAGGTATAGATTGTTTGCTTTGTACCACAGCCAACTGTTCTGTTTCCCTGGCCAGTCAGTGCAATAGAACCTTATCCATCCTACTACAACCCGGTGTGGTATGGGTTTAGCCTTTTCCATCTTACTATAACCCGGTGTGGTATGGGTTTCCTACTACAACCCGGCCTGGTATGGGTTTCTTACTACAACACAGCGTGGTATGGGTTCCCTTCTACAACCCAGCGTGGTATGGGTTTAGCCTTTTCCATCTAACTAGAACCTTGCGAGGTATGGGTTTCCTTCTACAACCCAGCGTGGTATGGGTTTCTTACTACAACACAGCGTGGTATGGGTTCCCTTCTACAACCCAGCGTGGTATGGGTTTAGCCTTTTCCATCTAACTAGAACCTTGCGAGGTATGGGTTTCCTTCTACAACCCAGCGTGGTATGGGTTTCTTTCTACAACCCAGCGTGGTATGGGTTTCTTTCTACAACCCAGCGTAGTTTGGATTTAGCTTTTTCCATCCTTCTACAACCCGGTGTGGTATGGGTTTCCTTCTACAACCCGATGTGGTATGGGTTTCCTACCCCAACCCGGCGTGGTATGTGTTTAGCCTCCAATGGAAATGCTTGGAAAGTAAATATGATCAACGATATTTGATCAAATAAATATATATTGACGTTTATAGATTTTTCCAGCACGCACCTTGACCATTGTACCCAGTGAGTTTACAATAGAGAACTGTGATGCACCCAGTGATTACAATAGAGAACTCTACATGCCCCCAGTGATTTACAATAGAGAACTCTACATGCCCCCAGTGATTTACAATAGAGAATTCTACATGCCCCCAGTGATTTACAATAGAGAACTCTGCATGCCCCCAGTGATTTACAATAGAGAACTCTACATGCCCCCAGTGATTTACAATAGAGAACTCTACATGCCCCCAGTGATTTACAATAGAGAACTCTGCATGCCCCCAGTGATTTACAATAGAGAATTCTACATGCCCCCAGTGATTTACAATAGAGAACTCTACATGCCCCCATGATGTCCACACTGTCAGTGCCGTTGTAGTGGACACAGGTCACTTCAACACCATGGTAGAGGTGAAACTATGCAGATTAAGGATGAGTCCCAAATGGCACCCTATTCCCTGGCCTATTCAATAACTATGTGTCCTGGTCAAAGTTAGTGCATTATAAAGGGAATACACTATAATCAAAAATAGTGCATTTAGGAAACAACCTATAGCAACAGAGGAGAGGAGCTTCATTCATCAGTGGTGTGACCGTACAACTGAGTCATTTCACACATGGCTGAGGCCAACCTGAAACTCCAATAATGGACTGTACATCAAACGGATCTTGATGCTACACTGAAGTAGGCTACTACTGTTTTACCATAGCACACACCATAGAACAATGTCCTCACGAACCAAAGAGGCTCGTCTTCTTCTGGTTCTTGACACACCTATACTCCGGTTACAGTGTAGGAGAGATATCTGAATAATTGATTTTCCAGTCCTGAGAATCCCATGCATACCAAGAAGCTCTATGAGTTATTCCCGTTGTAGTCGCAGCCGTCTGCAGGCGTCGCAGGGAAAATGTAGATTTTATGAGCTCGGGAACATGAAGACACTGTAGATTGCACTCGTATCCTTCCCAAGGCAGGAGTCTGTGTGCTACGTGTGAAACCCCTAGAGATGAGTAATCTCCTTGTCGAAGGGAGTTGGAGACGACATGATTACTGTCAGCTATGGTCTATAGGGATGAAATTCTTGGTAACATAATGATTTTTTATAGCTTTGTAAGAGGAACACGATTAGCAACATTGTATCAACATGTTGTTACCATCACTGTGGTTTTCAAGATGTACTCGTTTAGGTATCTGCTAGAAGATGACATGGACCGACATAAGTAACCTTTTAAAAAGTGGGTAGGCATATCTTGTCTTTCATGAGAAGGCAATCTGGAATCCAGTGTCTGGTATCAAGATTAAAAAGCCACTTACACAGTTATACCTACTTTGAAATGACACAAACAGGTTATCAAAATATCAATCTAAAAGTCCAAAACGATATAAGAGGTTTAAAAAACGTTTGTCATATCTGACTCAAAATTCCATGACGTCTACTTGAGTCGGACATTGTAGGCAGAATAAATGGTTGAAAGTCAATGCGTGATTAATTTAATTCGGCAATAAATCTCAGGTTAATCTAATAAATATTGCTATCAGATTGTAAAGGGTATCAGTGTGGGGAATCCCACTATTACACCAGCCTCATTCAAAATAACGTGCATTAAGCAGACAATCTGTAAACAGCAGCATGTTTACATAACAGAGTCAAAATGGGCCCTTGATTGACTGAGGTTACTGTTCCCCGTCTTCTTTATCTCTGTCCACAGATTAAAACAAGATTATTCTGGAAATTAGAATATACGGAGATGAAGACGGGGCTGATAATAGGTCACTGCCTTCGAGGATATTTTGGCTGTACTGTTTGTACTGAGCATTGCTAAAGTAAAGCTACATTTTGTGTCATCCCAATTCACATTACGCTGTATCACATATAACCTACAATCTGACATGTCCTCATAGATTAAGGTAGATTGAAAGAGAGCAGCTCTTTGTAATTTAATGATGTACTGACATATTCAAATATTTCTATGAGGTAACGGGGACATTTATGACAGCTGCTGTTTGTCTTTGTGTCTTTGTGTCTGTGTGTACACGCGTGTGCACCTGCCTGCCTGGCTGCATGTGCATGCATGTGTGTGCACAGGAAATCATTTTCTCTGGCAGTCATAGCCGAATAAGAGGAGGGAGGTAAACCTGTGAGGTTTGAATCTGTGGCACCGTCTAAAGGCTGGTGGAGAGGCAGGAAGGGGAGGGAGGTAAAACTGTGAGGTTTGAAGCTATGGCACCCTCTAAAGGCTGCTGGAGTGATGGGAAGGGGAGGGAGGTGAAACAGTGAGGTTTGAAGCTATGGCACCGTTTAAAGGCTGCTGGAGTGATGGGAAGGGGAGGGAGGTGAAACAGTGAGGTTTGAAGCTATGGCACCCTCTAAAGGCTGCTGGAGTGATGGGAAGGGGAGGGAGGTGAAACAGTGAGGTTTGAAGCTATGGCACCCTCTAAAGGCTGCTGGAGTGATGGGAAGGGGAGGGAGGTGAAACAGTGAGGTTTGAAGCTATGGCACCCTCTAAAGGCTGCTGGAGTGACAGGAAGACAGGTTGTCAATGTGTCGGCTCTGTTTTGGAGGGTGGATGTCAGCTAACCCAGTTCTTAATTAGAGCCTGTAGGTCTGAGAGAGGAGGGGGAGACGGGCAGAGTGGAGCTGTGCTCTCTCACATTAGCCCTGGAAGTATTATTAAAAACTGTCACTCTAATTAGCGGGTATGATCACACATGCACTCACACAGAGAGAGAGAGACGCAGGCACAAGCACAGGCACACACACACGGACGGACAGACAGATGTAGACACACACACACAGACTCTCACACACACAGAGAGAGAAGCAGGCACAGGCACACACAATGTTTAGCCTTTTCCATCCTACTACAACCCGGCGTGGTATGGATTCCCTTCTACAACCCGGCGTGGTATGGGTACCACACACACACACACACACACACACACACACACACACACACACACACACACACACACACACACACACACACACACACACACACACACACACACACACACACACACACACACACACACACACACACACACACACACACACACACACAGAGAGAGAGAGAAACAAGCGATTACCATCAGTTTTGACTTCAGTTATTTCCCTAGCTCGATCTGTCATTGAAATCAGGTCAACAGGTTTTTTTCTCCATTTCAAGCCTCTAGGGTCCCAAAGTATTTTCTGGAATCCAGTCGTTTCTGCTTCATGCAGTGCAATCGGAAATTATTCAGTCCCCTTGACTTTTTCCACATTTTGTTACGTTACAGCCTTACTCTAAAATGGATTACATTTGTTTTTTTCTTCATCAATCTACACACATTATCCCATAATGACAAAGCAAAATTTGTTGGCAAATTTTAAAAAACTACAAAATCACATTTACATAAGTATTCAGACCCTTCACTCAGTACTATGTTGAAGCACCTTTGGCAGCAATTAAAGCCTTGAGTCTTCTTGGGTATGACTCTGCAAGCTTGGCACACCTGTATTTGGGGAGTTGCTCCCATTCCTTTCTGCAGATCCTCTCAAGTTCTGTCAGGTTTGAAGGGGAGCAATGTTGCACAGCTATTGTCAGGTCTCTCCAGAGATGTTCGATCGGGTTTATGTCCGGGCTCTGGCTGGGCCACTCAAGGACATTCAGAGAGACTTGTCCCAAGCCACTCCTTGTCTTGGCTGTGTGCTTAGGGTCATTGTCCTGTTGGAAGGTGAACCTTGGCCCCAGTCTGAGGTCCTGAGCACTCCGGAGCAGGTTTTCATCAAGGATCTCTCAGTACTTTGCTCCATTCATTTTTGCCCCGATCCTGACTAGTCTCTCAGTCCCTGCCGCTGAAAAACATCCCCACAGTATGGTGCTGCCACCACCATGCTTCACCGTAAGGATGGTGCCAGGTTTCCTCCAAATGTGACGCTGGCATTCAGGCCAAAGAGTTCAATCTTGGTTTCATCAGACCAGAGAATCTTGTTTCTCATGGTCAGAGTCCTTTAGGTGCCTTTTAGCAAACTCCAAGTGGGCTGTCATGTGCCTTTTTCTTTGAGGAGTGGCATCTGCATGGCCACTCTACCATAAAGGCCTGATTGGTGGAGTGCTGCAGAGATGGGAGAACCATCTCCACAGAGGAACTCTGGAGCTCTGTCAGAGTGACCATCGGTTTCTTGGTCACCTCCCTGACCAAGGCCCTTCTCCCCCAATTGCTCAATTTGGCAGGGTGGCCAGCTCTAGGAAGAGTCTACCCTTCCTCAGATCTGTGCATCGACACAATCCTGTCTCGGAGCTCTACAGACAATTCCTTCCACCTTATTTCTTGGTTTTTGCTCCGACACGTACTGTCAACTGTGGGACCTTATATAGACAGGCGTGTGCCTTTCCAAATCATGTCAAACCAATTGAATTTACCATAGGTGGACTCCAATCAAGTTGTAGAGACATCTCAAAGATGATCAATGGAAACAGCTCAATTTCGAGTCTCATAGCAAAGAGTCTGAATACTTATGTAAATAAGGTATTTTGTTCATTTTATTTTATTATTATTGCAAAAATCCTGTTTTCACTTTGTCATAATGGGGTATTCTGTGTAGATTGAGGGTGAAAAAAAAAGTATTTATTCCATTTTAGAATAAGGTTGTAACGTAACAAAATGTGTAAAAAGTCAAGAGGTCTGAGTACTTTCCGAAGGCACTGTATATAACACTGACAAAACACATTGCAGAACATCTGTAATCCAGTCGTTTCTGCTTCCACAACCATATATAAACACTGACAAAACACATTACAGAACATCTGGAATCCAGTCGTTTCTGCTTCCACAACCATATATAAACACTGACAAAACACATTACAGAACATCTGGAATCCAGTCGTTTCTGCTTCCACAACCATATATAAACACTGACAAAACACATTACAGAACATCTGGAATCCAGTCGTTTCTGCTTCCACAACCATATATAAACACTGACAAAACACATTACAGAACATCTGGAATCCAGTCGTTTCTGCTTCCACAACCATATATAACACTGACAAAACACATTACAGAACATCTGGAATCCAGTCGTTTCTGCTTCCACAACCATATATAAACACTGACAAAACACATTACAGAACATCTGGAATCCAGTCGTTTCTGCTTCCACAACCATATATAACACTGACAAAACACATTACAGAACATCTGGAATCCAGTCGTTTCTGCTTCCACAACCATATATAAACACTGACAAAACACATTACAGAACATCTGGAATCCAGTCGTTTCTGCTTCCACAACCATATATAAACACTGACAAAACACATTACAGAACATCTGGAATCCAGTCGTTTCTGCTTCCACAACCATATATAACACTGACAAAACACATTACAGAACATCTGGAATCCAGTCGTTTCTGCTTCCACAACCATATATAAACACTGACAAAACATCACCAGATGACCTTAAAAAAACCAGCAGATTAACATTGTGTCTGAAAAGCTATAAGAAGTTTGTTGATGGATATTTGTATTTTGTATTTAAGTTATCATTTCAGTTTTACTTGGTGTTATCACTGTTACACACAATACTTCTTAACACCGCTAGAGTGTGTCCCAAATGGCACCCTATACACAATAGTTCACTAGTTTTGACTAGAACCCATTTGGCCCTGGTCAAAAGTAGTGCACTAAATAGGGAATAGGGTTCCATTTGGGATGAAAAACAGTACTATCAACAATTGTGTTCAATGTGCTGGAGACTGCTGTGACCCATCAAAATGTACTAGTTACATCTCTATGCCTGTAGCTGTTTGGCTGATAAACTGTGTTCATTAGAGTATGATGCTTAAGGGCTTGCTGGCCCAGATACAGTACTCCCAGAATAGATAGATGATCAACGTCTCCTCCATTCTTATGACTACTGTCCTCAAAACATCTACAGATGACATCACAAGTCACCAAGGGGTCACCTGGACCACCCGGTGCATACAGGGATTAGCTCCTGCAATGAAGAAACATATATCTCAGTTTTGGAAAAATTTGGTGACATGACATATTTTTTGTTGTATCATCCAAAGTTGTGTACAATGCATTTCCATGTTAGTTTGGAACTCTGGATATTAAATAAACTTATGAGATAGAAAATCAGTAATGATCTGCCGTGATGATATGTCCAGCCAGGTCACCTGTGATACAAGTCAGTAATGATCTGCCGTGATGATATGTCCAGCCAGGTCACCTGTGATACAAGTCAGTAATGATCTGCCGTGATGATATGTCCAGCCAGGTCACCTGTGATACAAGTCAGTAATGATCTGCCGTGATGATATGTCCAGCCAGGTCACCTGTGATACAAGTCAGTAATGATCTGCCGTAATGATGATATGTCCAGCCAGGTCACCTGTGATACAAGTCAGTAATGATCTGCCGTGATGATATGTCCAGCCAGGTCACCTGTGATACAAGTCAGTAATGATCTGCCGTGATGATATGTCCAGCCAGGTCACCTGTGATACAAGTCAGTAATGATCTGCCGTGATGATATGTCCAGCCAGGTCACCTGTGATACAAGTCAGTAATGATCTGCCGTGATGATATGTCCAGCCAGGTCACCTGTGATACAAGTCAGTATTCCACGTCCATCCCTGTCTGAGAACGTCAGGAGATGATGTGGAATCTGGCCACTAGGGGCAAAAGTGAGCGCGTTTTGCTAGGGTGTTGTGGATGGGGATGGTGGATGTGCGTAAGCCTATCCCAAACCTTAACCGAAACATAAAAGTGTGGAGTTAATGCCTAAACATATCCTTAAACACAACAACAACAAAACATTACTTTTGCAACAACCACAAAATGTGAAGTTTGAGAAACATGGATGTACGTCTAATTCTGACGTGAGACTGTGAGAGCTAGTTGAATATGTCACACACCCACAGCCAGGCTGTTGTATTTCTGTCACTACATGGCATCTCCTAGGGTGTGTCCCAAGTGGTACCCTGTTGACAATAGTGCACTATCCCCGAACTGGTCGAAAGTAGTGCACTATATAGGAAATAGGGTGCCATTTCAAACGCAGCCCTGGTAAACACCATGCAGTCACTCCTCAGGATACTCTTACTGCAGTGGTTAACATGGCATGGCAAAAATAATCTTCCAGTCTCACACTCCTTCTAGTGTCAGACGTAGCTGGACCATCTAAATCAACCCACCACCGCTAATCTAGTCTGCAATGATTGCACATTCACGGATACACACACAAGCGAACAGACACACACAAGACACATTCTATCTGAATCTCTTAATTCCCCTCCTCTCTTTCTTTTCAAGAAAATAACATTCAACAGCCCTACCAGCCCATGTCCTTCCTAACATGACCAGAGGAAGCAGCAGCACTCCACAGTACCTTCCTCCATGTAGAAACCCTCAGCTCCATTACAACACCCAATCAGTCTCTGTCTATCTCTCAAATGACACCCTATTCCCTACATAGTGCCCTACATTGACCAGTAGTGCATTATATAGGGAATAGGATGCCATTTGGGACATACCCCTGTGTCTCCACTAATGAGAACCAACCATCCATCCAGTCAGACAGCCAGCCAGGCAGCCAGTCAGATAGCCAGCTAGTCAGCCAGTCAGTCAGCCAGCCAGTCAGTCAGCTATCCAGACAGCTAGCTAGACAGCCAGGCAGCCATCTATCCACCCAGTCAGTCAGCCAGTCAGCCAGCCAAGGAGGGGGAGGCCCAGCCTGTCCGGCCCACGTGCCTGACTGATCTCCACTCTCCAAGGAGGACCAGCGCTCCAGGACTCCGGCCAGCACCATTAATTATGGAGGGAACCCAAAACACCCGGATTAATAAGAGTTTGCTCCTGAAAGGTTAAGAGCCAGTCAATGATTTATACATGTATGTACGGGGTGAGACACACACACAGAGAGAGAGAGAGAGAGAGAGAGAGAGATGGGAAGAGAAAAAGTGAGAGAGATGGAGAGAGAGAGACAGATAACGAGGGAGAGAGAGACAGATAACGAGGGAGAGAGAGAGAAAGAGAGAGATATGGGAAGAGAGAGACAGATAAAGAGGGAGAGAAAGATAGAGATATGGGAAGAGAGAGAGAGACAGATGGAGAGAGAGAGCGAGACAGAGTGAAAAATAGAGAGATAAGAAAGAAAGAGAGACAACTGGAGAGCGAGAGAGAGAATGAAAAATAGAGAGATGGGAAGAGAGAGAGAGAGACAGATGGAGAGAGAGAGAGCGAGTCAGAGAGTGAGAGATAGACTGTGAGGCTGCTGGTAGCACATTATGAACTCTCTTTTCTCCTCTGATTAGACTGATGGTGAATTGAGATGTTCTCTTCCACTCAAGGCGTTCAACCACACTCATAACTGATGGGATCGTTTGGGAGCGCTGTCGGCCAGGAGGCCTAACCCCAACCGACCTCAGTTCATCTTTCAATTACCCACGTGGGTATATGTTCCTAAAAACCAATGAGAAGATGGCACGTAGGTATATGCTTCTAAAAACCAATGAGGAGATGGGAGAGGCGCGACTTGCAGCGCGTTCTGCGTCACAAATACAATTCTAACTTCAGTTTATACATACTACACATTACAGGCATAATCTATTTTACAATAGTTATATTTTGTTTTTAGTCCTTCCTCTATTTCTGATGTCCATCCAGTTTGATTTCTATTTGTAACTGTGCTATTTGACAACATTTCTGAACCTATATACATTTTACAGACCCGTATGTTTTACATTTGTTCTGGTTGTTTTCATGACTGTTCATTGAGGTAACACTGAAACATCAATCCATGGGCGAGTAGAACCCTTCGTTGAGACACTGCTGAAACATCAATCCATGGGCGAGTAGAACCCTTCGTTGAGACACTGCTGAAACATCAATCCATGGGCGAGTAGAACCCTTCGTTGAGACACTGCTGAAACATCAATCCATGGGCGAGTAGAACCCTTCGTTGAGACACTGCTGAAACATCAATCCATGGGCGAGTAGAACCCTTCGTTGAGACACTGCTGAAACATCAATCCATGGGCTAGTAGAACCCTTCGTTGAGACACTGCTGAAACATCAACCCATGTGAGAGTCAGTGCCACATTTTCATTGGAGCCGAAAACAAAATGAAAAGTTGTCTTGCAAAGTTAGTTAGTCTTTAGTTTATTACTCATCGTTAATCCTGTCTTTGGTGTGCATAAATAGTTAGTCCTGAAGGATTCGTTGCCATAAAAAAATGACCTGGTTAAAAGGTGAGACACTTTTGTGGATGAGGTTATCCTGAGTTGAACTCAGTTCACATAAGTTATCGGTAACTCCTCAAACCTGTCTCTGGCTCTGGCTCTCTCTCTACATGCAAAGTGTAAAAAAAATGTTTAAAAAAATCTCCAGCGACATTGTTTAGAAAACTATGGAGGAGAAAAGACAAGCACTTAACGTAATTGTGTTACATTCTAACCAAATAATGACTCTGAGTTGCTACCCCACAGCTGCACAGAGAGTGAAAAGCTGATATTTTACAGTGAAGTAGGCCTATGTATCAAGATTCAAGTTTATTGTCAGTGAAGTAGGCCTATGTATCAAGATTAAAGTTTATTGTCAGGGAAGTAGGCCTATGTATCAAGATTAAAGTTTATTGTCAGGGAAGTAGGCCTATGTATCGAGATTAAAGTTTATTGTCAGTGAAGTAGGCCTATGTATCAAGATTAAAGTTTATTGTCAGTGAAGTAGGCCTATGTATCAAGATTAAAGTTTATTGTCAGGGAAGTAGGCCTATGTATCAAGATTAAAGTTTATTGTCAGGGAAGTAGGCCAACGTATCAAGATTAAAGTTTATTTTACAGTGAAGTAGGCCTATGTATCAAGATTAAAGTTTATTGTCAGTGAAGTAGGCCTATGTATCAAGATTAAAGTTTATTGTCAGGGAAGTAGGCCTATGTATCAAGATTAAAGTTTATTGTCAGTGAAGTAGGCCTATGTATCAAGATTAAAGTTTATTGTCAGTGAAGTAGGCCTATGTATCAAGATTAAAGTTTATTGTCAGTGAAGTAGGCCTATGTATCAAGATTAAAGTTTATTGTCAGGGAAGTAGGCCTATGTATCAAGATTAAAGTTTATTGTCAGTGAAGTAGGCCTATGTATCAAGATTAAAGTTTATTGTCAGTGAAGTAGGCCTACGTATCAAGATTAAAGTTTATTGTCAGGGAAGTAGGCCTATGTATCAAGATTAAAGTTTATTTTACAGTGAAGTAGGCCTATGTATCAAGATTAAAGTTTATTGTCAGGGAAGTAGGCCTATGTATCAAGATTAAAGTTTATTGTCAGTGAAGTAGGCCTATGTATCAAGATTAAAGTTTATTGTCAGGGAAGTAGGCCTATGTATCAAGATTAAAGTTTATTGTCAGGGAAGTAGGCCTATGTATCAAGATTAAAGTTTATTGTCAGGGAAGTAGGCCTATGTATCAAGATTAAAGTTTATTGTCAGTGAAGTAGGCCTATGTATCAAGATTAAAGTTTATTGTCAGTGAAGTAGGCCTATGTATCAAGATTAAAGTTTATTGTCAGTGAAGTAGGCCTATGTATCAAGATTAAAGTTTATTGTCAGGGAAGTAGGCCAACGTATCAAGATTAAAGTTTATTGTCAGTGAAGTAGGCCTATGTATCAAGATTAAAGTTTATTGTCAGGGAAGTAGGCCTATGTATCAAGATTAAAGTTTATTGTCAGTGAAGTAGGCCTATGTATCAAGATTAAAGTTTATTGTCAGTGAAGTAGGCCTATGTATCAAGATTAAAGTTTATTGTCAGTGAAGTAGGCCTATGTATCAAGATTAAAGTTTATTGTCAGTGAAGTAGGCCTATGTATCAAGATTAAAGTTTATTGTCAGTGAAGTAGGCCTATGTATCAAGATTAAAGTTTATTGTCAGTGAAGTAGGCCTATGTATCAAGATTAAAGTTTATTGTCAGTGAAGTAGGCCTATGTATCAAGATTAAAGTTTATTGTCAGTGAAGTAGGCCTATGTATCAAGATTAAAGTTTATTGTCAGTGAAGTAGGCCTATGTATCATCAAGATTAAAGTTTATTGTCAGTGAAGTAGGCCTATGTATCAAGATTAAAGTTTATTGTCAGTGAAGTAGGCCTATGTATCAAGATTAAAGTTTATTGTCAGTGAAGTAGGCCTATGTATCAAGATTAAAGTTTAATGTCAGTGAAGTAGGCCTATGTATCAAGATTAAAGTTTATTGTCAGTGAAGTAGGCCTATGTATCAAGATTAAAGTTTATTGTCAGTGAAGTAGGCCTATGTATCAAGATTAAAGTTTATTGTCAGGGAAGTAGGCCAACGTATCAAGATTAAAGTTTATTGTCAGTGAAGTAGGCATGTATCAAGATTAAAGTTTATTGTCAGGCCTATGTATCAAGATTAAAGTTTATTGTCAGGGAAGTAGGCCTATGTATCAAGATTAAAGTTTATTGTCAGTGAAGTAGGCCTATGTATCAAGATTAAAGTTTATTGTCAGGAAGTAGGCCTATGTATCAAGATTAAAGTTTATTGTCAGTGAAGTAGGCCTATGTATCAAGATTAAAGTTTATTGTCAGGCCTATGTATCAAGATGAAGTAGGCCTATGTATCAAGATTAAAGTTTATTGTCAGGGAAGTAGGCCTATGTATCAAGATTAAAGTTTATTGTCAGTGAAGTAGGCCTATGTATCAAGATTAAAGTTTATTGTCAGGGAAGTAGGCCTATGTATCAAGATTAAAGTTTATTGTCAGTGAAGTAGGCCTATGTATCAAGATTAAAGTTTATTGTCAGGGAAGTAGGCCTATGTATCAAGATTAAAGTTTATTGTCAGGGAAGTAGGCCTATGTATCAAGATTAAAGTTTATTGTCAGTGAAGTAGGCCTATGTATCAAGATTAAAGTTTATTGTCAGGAAGTAGGCCTATGTATCAAGATTAAAGTTTATTGTCAGGAAGTAGGCCTATGTATCAAGATTAAAGTTTATTGTCAGTGAAGTAGGCCTATGTATCAAGATTAAAGTTTATTGTCAGTGAAGTAATGTATCAAGATTAAAGTTTATTGTCAGTGAAGTAGGCCTATGTATCAAGATTAAAGTTTATTGTCAGGAAGTAGGCCTATGTATCAAGATTAAAGTTTATTGTCAGTGAAGTAGGCCTATGTATCAAGATTAAAGTTTATTGTCAGTGAAGTAGGCCTATGTATCAAGATTAAAGTTTATTGTCAGGAAGTAGGCCTATGTATCAAGATTAAAGTTTATTGTCAGTGAAGTAGGCCTATGTATCAAGATTAAAGTTTATTGTCAGTGAAGTAGGCCTATGTATCAAGATTAAAGTTTATTGTCAGTGAAGTAGGCCTATGTATCAAGATTAAAGTTTATTGTCAGGGAAGTAGGCCAACGTATCAAGATTAAAGTTTATTGTCAGTGAAGTAGGCCTATGTATCAAGATTAAAGTTTATTTTACAGTGAAGTAGGCCTATGTATCAAGATTAAAGTTTATTGTCAGGGAAGTAGGCCTAGTTAAAGGCCCTATGTATCAAGATTAAAGTTTATTTTACAGTGAAGTAGGCCTATGTATCAAGATTAAAGTTTATTGTCAGTGAAGTAGGCCTATGTATCAAGATTAAAGTTTATTGTCAGTGAAGTAGGCCTATGTATCAAGATTAAAGTTTATTGTCAGGGAAGTAGGCCTATGTATCAAGATTAAAGTTTATTGTCAGTGAAGTAGGCCTATGTATCAAGATTAAAGTTTATTGTCAGGGAAGTAGGCCTATGTATCAAGATTAAAGTTTATTGTCAGTGATTAGGCCTATGTATCAAGATTAAAGATTGTCAGGGAAGTAGGCCTATGTATCAAGATTAAAGTTTATTGTCAGGGAAGTAGGCCTATGTATCAAGATTAAAGTTTATTGTCAGTGAAGTAGGCCTATGTATCAAGATTAAAGTTTATTGTCAGGGAAGTAGGCCTATGTATCAAGATTAAAGTTTATTGTCAGGAAGTAGGCCTATGTATCAAGATTAAAGTTTATTGTCAGGGAAGTAGGCCTATGTATCAAGATTAAAGTTTATTGTCAGGAAGTAGGCCTATGTATCAAGATTAAAGTTTATTGTCAGGAAGTAGGCCTATTAAAGTTTATTGTCATCATCAAGATTAAAGTTTATTGTCAGGAAGTAGGCCTATGTATCAAGATTAAAGTTTATTGTCAGTGAAGTAGGCCTAGTTTATTGAAGTAGGCCTATGTATCAAGATTAAAGTTTATTGTCAGGAAGTAGGCCTATGTATCAAGATTAAAGTTTATTGTCAGTGAAGTAGGCCTATGTATCAAGATTAAAGTTTATTGTCAGGAAGTAGGCCTATGTATCAAGATTAAAGTTTATTGTCAGGAAGTAGGCCTATGTATCAAGATTAAAGTTTATTGTCAGGGAAGTAGGCCTATGTATCAAGATTAAAGTTTATTGTCAGGGAAGTAGGCCTATGTATCAAGATTAAAGTTTATTGTCAGTGAAGTAGGCCTATGTATCAAGATTAAAGTTTATTGTCAGTGAAGTAGGCCTATGTATCAAGATTAAAGTTTATTGTCAGGAAGTAGGCCTATGTATCAAGATTAAAGTTTATTGTCAGGGAAGTAGGCCTATGTATCAAGATTAAAGTTTATTGTCAGGAAGTAGGCCTATGTATCAAGATTAAAGTTTATTGTCAGTGAAGTAGGCCTATGTATCAAGATTAAAGTTTATTGTCAGTGAAGTAGGCCTATGTATCAAGATTAAAGTTTATTGTCAGTGAAGTAGGCCTATGTATCAAGATTAAAGTTTATTGTCAGTGAAGTAGGCCTTATCAAGATTAAAGTTTATTGTCAGTGAAGTAGGCCTATGTATCAAGATTAAAGTTTATTGTCAGTGAAGTTAGGCCTATGTATCAAGATTAAAGTTTATTGTCAGTGAAGTAGGCCTATGTATCAAGATTAAAGTTTATTGTCAGGAAGTAGGCCTATGTATCAAGATTAAAGTTTATTGTCAGTGAAGTAGGCCTATGTATCAAGATTAAAGTTTATTGTCAGTGGCCTAAGTAGGCCTATGTATCAAGATTAAAGTTTATTGTCAGTGAAGTAGGCCTATGTATCAAGATTAAAGTTTATTGTCAGGAAGTAGGCCTATGTATCAAGATTAAAGTTTATTGTCAGTGAAGTTTAGGCCTATGTATCAAGATTAAAGTTTATTGTCAGTGAAGTAGGCCTATGTATCAAGATTAAAGTTTATTGTCAGTGAAGTAGGCCTATGTATCAAGATTAAAGTTTATTGTCAGTGAAGTAGGCCTATGTATCAAGATTAAAGTTTATTGTCAGTGAAGTAGGCCTATGTATCAAGATTAAAGTTTATTGTCAGGAAGTAGGCCTATGTATCAAGATTAAAGTTTATTGTCAGTGAAGTAGGCCTATGTATCAAGATTAAAGTTTATTGTCAGTGAAGTAGGCCTATGTATCAAGATTAAAGTTTATTGTCAGGGAAGTAGGCCTATGTATCAAGATTAAAGTTTATTGTCAGTGAAGTAGGCCTATGTATCAAGATTAAAGTTTATTGTCAGTGAAGTAGGCCTATGTATCAAGATTAAAGTTTATTGTCAGTGAAGTAGGCCTATGTATCAAGATTAAAGTTTATTGTCAGGAAGTAGGCCTATGTATCAAGATTAAAGTTTATTGTCAGTGAAGTAGGCCTATGTATCAAGATTAAAGTTTATTGTCAAGTAGGAAGATTAGGCCTATGTATCAAGATTAAAGTTTATTGTCAGGAAGTAGGCCTATGTATCAAGATTGTCAAAGTTTATCAAGATGTTTATTGTCAGGAAGTAGGCCTATGTATCAAGATTAAAGTTTATTGTCAGGGAAGTAGGCCTATGTATCAAGATTAAAGTTTATTGTCAGTGAAGTAGGCCTATGTATCAAGATTAAAGTTTATTGTCAGTGAAGTAGGCCTATGTATCAAGATTAAAGTTTATTGTCAGTGAAGTAGGCCTATGTATCAAGATTAAAGTTTATTGTCAGGAAGTAGGCCTATGTATCAAGATTAAAGTTTATTGTCAGTGAAGTAGGCCTATGTATCAAGATTAAAGTTTATTGTCAGTGAAGTAGGCCTATGTATCAAGATTAAAGTTTATTGTCAGTGAAGTAGGCCTATGTATCAAGATTAAAGTTTATTGTCAGGAAGTAGGCCTATGTATCAAGATTAAAGTTTATTGTCAGTGAAGTAGGCCTATGTATCAAGATTAAAGTTTATTGTCAGTGAAGTAGGCCTATGTATCAAGATTAAAGTTTATTGTCAGTGAAGTAGGCCTATGTATCAAGATTAAAGTTTATTGTCAGGGAAGTAGGCCTATGTATCAAGATTAAAGTTTATTGTCAGTGAAGTAGGCCTATGTATCAAGATTAAAGTTTATTGTCAGTGAAGTAGGCCTATGTATCAAGATTAAAGTTTATTGTCAGGGAAGTAGGCCTATGTATCAAGATTAAAGTTTATTGTCAGTGAAGTAGGCCTATGTATCAAGATTAAAGTTTATTGTCAGTGAAGTAGGCCTATGTATCAAGATTAAAGTTTATTTTACAGTGAAGTAGGCCTATGTATCAAGATTAAAGTTTATTGTCAGTGAAGTAGGCCTATGTATCAAGATTAAAGTTTATTGTCAGTGAAGTAGGCCTATGTATCAAGATTAAAGTTTATTGTCAGGGAAGTAGGCCTATGTATCAAGATTAAAG